>NC_056727.1:600634711-600809711 GCF_019279795.1 Protopterus annectens
CTCACAAGACATTTGCAGCAGCTGGAAAGGCCACAGAAGTACCTCACAAAGAGGATTACTGGCCTCAAACAAATGCCTACACTGACCGCCTCAAAAACTCCAGCTTTATTCCGTAGCATACTGCCTGCTCCGAGATGATCTTTGCCTAACATATAAAGCTATGTCAAACCCAGAGCTGTTGGACATGCTACACCTAAAGAAATCCCAATCCCTCTGAGCTACACACTCTAGGGACCTAAACCTTGTCACCACAATAAACAGGACATGCTGGAGGGATAGATTCCTGTCCCAGAGACTTCCAATACTCTGGAACAGGCTACCCATCTATGTCAAGCAAATTTCTTCATTAGCACTCTTCAAGAAAAATCTTGAATGGATGGGAAATAGGAAATACACCCCAGGGATCACTTCTGTGTCTCTGCTCGACAGTGGCACAGGAAAATAACTTTCTTGGGTGGCGTAAGCCAGGGAACCTTGTTGGCTAGGCTTACATAGGCCCTTGGGCCGATAGCCTAGTACCTACCTATGAACCTATGAAATTAGGTACATACTTTCTGTAATACCCAGCTATTCCAAGAAGAGCCTTCACCCATTTCTACTAGATAGTACAGGCCATTTTATGGCCTCTGTTTTTTTTCTAGTTGTGGTCTTATCACAACAGTTCCTATAAGGTATCTATGCACTTGACTTACACCATACCCAGTTTACTTTACTTAGCAGTTATAGCCAAGCCTGCTTGAATTATATATTCTCACACTTCCAGAACTTTAGGTAAGTGAGATTTTTCTGTCCTTTGAATGAATGACAATGTCATCCAAATATGGAGCAGCATATTGTGAATAGGCTTTTAATATCTTACCTACCTGCCTCTGAATGGACTCTATATAGGCCAAATAGTAACATTGTGTCTTAAAATAGATCATCTAAGCTTATAGAAGCTGTTTTTTTCTTTCACAGAGAGGATAAGTGGTATCTACCAGTATCCATTCATTATCTAGTGTGGTCAGTTATCTGGCCTTCCCTCAGTTCTCTACAACTCATCAATTCTGGGCTTGGGATAGCTATCAAACTTTGAAATGTTATTTAGTTTTCTAAAGTCATTACAGAATCTAATGCTTCTGTCAAGTTTAGGGATGAAAAGTATTGGGATACTCCAGTTTCTTTATGAGTCTGGTAACATGCCTAGTTTGACCATTACTTGAACTTCTGTTGCTAACTGTTTTTGTGACTCTGGTATTCTGTGTGGTCTCAGTGTAAACCTTCATTTCAGGGGTATCTGTATATTATGTTTCATTACTTTAATTCTCCCTTTCATTTCTGAGATCCGTTTTTTTTTTCAGAATAAAAATTCTTCCACTTTCTGCTTTTGTACTTTTGACAAGGATTTCTCTATCTGAACTTCAGGAAGAGACTCCATAGTCTCTCATTTATATGAACTTTAACTTGTAAGCTCTCCAAAGAATTCCTTACTTCTTTCCATGGCTCCAATAATGTTCTATTAATGTAATCATTTTGCTTTGTCTTTCTCTTTTCTGACTGTTTTGTATAGTTGACTCCATTTTTTCCTTTCCATCACCTCAGATATCCCCCGCCATTAAGCCAGAAATCTGTTTTCCATGGAGGACACAAACACTAGCAGCTGATCTCCTGGCATGTGTTCTCTGAGTCAGACATTGTTATTATAAACTTGCTGCTGCATTTCCTGGGTTTACTGCATGTGCTTCCTTGATGTGGGAATTAGCATTTTTTAAACACCCTTATTGAATTATCACTTTGACATAAGCAAATTTACATTTATATAAAAGTAAATAAACCATATTAACAAGTTCACATTTACCAACATTATACACATAATGTTATACACCACATATGTTTTTATATACAATATAGTCAATCCAACATTATATAAGTTGTTCAGTTCCTGCCTTTTTTAAACCTCATTCTTCCTCCAAAACATTTTTATGTGTGTATTGTTCTCACGGTTTCCTCTTTGTCTATGTAAATTCCTCCTACCATTTTCTAAAGCTCCCTCTTCCTGTTCTTTTATCTCTTTTACAATATTCACTATTTCAAATACTGTAGGCCTAGACTTTGATTTTTATTTTCTACCAATTGCTTATTGGAAGCCACCAGAATTAAACTTAACAAGGCCTTACTATGTCTAGACTATTGAAATCCTCTATCCCAGCTCAAAAAATGATTTCCTTAGTTACACTCATTTGCTTGCCCAGTATTCCTGACAGAGTACTCTGGAGGGAATGTTTAAAGTCTGCCAACTCATTACACTCCAAAAACATATGCTGCAATGTACCTCTTTCTTCACCATCATGCCTCCTACAGTTGCCATCTACCTGATGAAAACTTCTTTGAAGTCTGCTTGGGGTATAAAAGTACCTATGCAAACACCTCCAAGCAAAATTATTAAATCTTCTAGATTTTGTTGCATATTTGAGGAGACATACATATGTCCTCCTCTTGTTTCTTTGGGAATTCCTTATCTAATTTCTCTTTACAACATTCTCTGACCTCCTCTGATTGATTCTTATAGTTATTGTGCAATATTTTATATACCCTACTAATTAACACTTTTTTAACAGCAGCTTCTGTTCTAGTTTCAACTAATAACTCACCAGTGCAGGTCTTTCACTTAGGATTCCTCATCCCTTTCTCTTTGACTATACTCTGATATCAATCCCTGACAGGGAAAGCAGTCTCTGGCCTGTAGTCCAAATGCCTTCTTTGTTTCTTCCCATTTTATTACCTTTCCCTCTCTAATTATTTGTTCCCAATATTTTGGTTATTTTGCCATCTTCCTCTAGTAATTTTCAACCCCCTCTTGCTTTTTCTCTGCACTCCTAATTGCAGTCATCCCTATCAACAGAATCTCTCCATTCCTGTGTTGGCTTAGTTCTTAGTATACTTTCTGCTACTTTATAAATATAATATTTTGTATGACTATTGTTATTCTTTCTAAGGATCTGCATCCGAAATCCCACCCTCTCCTTATTTCTTAAATGTTTCTCCTGATTCATCGTCATGTCTTACCACTTTGAATTGTAGTTTTTTGCTTGGTGTATAAGAGCTTTAACAGTATAGCACTAAAATATCCCTTCAAATCAGGTAATCCAAAACCACCTTGTTCTATTGGAAGGATCTTCTTATCCCACTTGACTCTTGCCCTCTTCCCATCCCAGAAAAAATCCTTCAACTCTTAATTACTATCCAAAACATTTCCTTTGGTTGATAAAATATGCCTCACCAGTGTATAAAAATAAAGGAACTAAAAACATTTTTACTGCTTGTATCTTGCTATCCATATCTATAGGCAAAAACCTTCCAATTTCTTAGTTTTTGTATTATTTTTTCACTCTCTTCCCACATATTCTTAGCTGCCATAACAGAATCCTTTTTAACTCAGACTTCTAAATACTTTATTTTATCATGTCCATATAAACATAGTTTACAGCTATAGCCTTTGTTTTATCTTCATTAACTTTACATCCCAAAAAACTTGGAACTGTCTCAGAATGTTCAGTGACACCGAAATGTCCTTTTCTGGTTTTATCGTGTACAAAATATTGTTGTCTGCAAATAAAGCCAACTTTTTTTGACTACCATACCAATTACATCCTTGAATTTCTGAGTCTCTTCTTTTATTTGATCTATAACTATCAATTTTAGCAACACCTTTGCAATTCTTTTTAGCCAATATAGGCAAAAACACTTTATAAACATAATTTAAAATTGAAATGGGCCTAAATGAAGTTGGATCTGATGGGTCTTTACCGTCTTTAGGTACTATAGCCACTATAACATTTTTCTAGGATATTGGTGTTTCCCTTCCTTTTAAAGTGCTAAGTAATATCTTCAAGATCATTATCACTTTCTGCTCTCCTAGCTTCCAAACTTCTACTGGAATACAATCTATTCCTGGTGACTTTCCTGCAGATTGGATATACAACACAGTTTTTATCTCATCTCCTCCTATTTTAAGTGTTACTTGTTGAGCATCATCTACCTCTAAACTTGGCATACTCAAGTTTTCCACAAATATTTTTTTTATTTCTCCATTTCTCTTGTTTATACAAATTCAAGTTCAAATTTCTGAAATATCTCTAATACCTCCAGAGGAACACTGGTTATTTTTTTTCGGGAATTAGCAGTTTTGGACTATCCTGCAAACTAATGTAATGTTCTATAACACTTTAAGATGGCATCTTTTCACCTTCCAGGTTTCCTTAGCAATGTCCAGCAGCCCTCTCAAATACCAGTTATGCAGAATTTCAAATGGGGTAAACCTGGTTGAAATTTGTGTGCCTCTCTGACTAGAAATAGGAAGTAAGATGACAGCAGGTCACAATTTTTATAATTTGCATTCACAACATTCCTCAGCATGGATTTATGCATTTTATTAAACCTTTCTATTTCATCAACTGGACAGTACACTTTAAAGAACTTACATAATGAGTGCAGAACTCTTGACTTAAAAAAGTGCCTTGGACAGTAAGTATTTCCTCAGGGATATTTACTCTGGAAAATAACATTAAGTGTTTTCAGGCAATAACCTTAGCATTATTTTGCATATTGAGACTACTTGTGGAAACTTAGTAGCATAGTACATTATGATTAGTATGTACTGACACCCATTCCTAGATTTTACTAATGCCCCCCCCCCATAATATCCCTAACAGTATGTTCAACTAATACTTTTGTGATAAGCATTGGGATCAAGGGACATTTATATTCAATGTGGGATGCAGTTTTCTGACATTCTGAATTGGAAGCACTGCAGTTTTCTATTTTTCCATTACGCATGAACAAAAAAAAATTGTATAATACCCTTGCCTTGGTTTGGCATGTCCCTGGGTGATCTCTTAACATGTGACTATAGGTTAGCTTCTTTATTAGTGTCCCGTAAGATTTTGAAACTAGTAACTGATGTGAAATGTCTTCTCTGTGTTTTCTTACTTGATATAAGAGGTCATCTATAAATTCAAAATAGGAGCACTATGTGATGGAAACTTCCTGTTCCATATCTTCCCCAGCAACCTTGTCTTATCTTGCTTAAATAGTCAGTCTTTTCTGCGGACCTTTTCAAAGTTTATGTGGTTTATCTGTAGGTCAACTAACTCAGGAATAATTTCTTCAATAACTTACATCAAGGTGAAAGGTGCAACTTCTTCCTCTTAAAACACTGCTACTACACCGTCTTATACTGTATATCTTCCTTTGGAAAGGGCAGATCTAAAAAAAATCTCCCGTTGGTTTACTTTTTTGTGCTATCAGCACATGCTCCTTGAGTGGTCTCTTATCTTATATATTGATCTCTCATTAACTTAGCAGAAGTGGATATTATCCTCTCACTTCTCTTTATTTTCCTTTGTTGATCTCTCAGTGCAAACGGTATGTCAGAACTAAATTTGTCATCTTTGCATTTCTTACTTGGTTCACAGATCTGTGTTGCTTAACATCAACCTTCAGTTGCATTGTTTGCGTTGCACTAGAAGAAATAGACTCAGAACTCTGAATTGTTCTGCTCATCACACTTTCTGTACCCAATTTGCCTTGAGAGTTCTCACTGAAGTGCCTTTCTTGTTCTATGTTAGTTTGAGTGTTTACGCTAGTGTTTTTGTAAGTCTCAGTTCTAACTTCTGTTTTGTACTGATTTGAACTTTGGAGTTTCCTATCAGCTCACATTCAGTTCCTATACTGACAACTCTTACAGTTTTGGGTATCGGTTTCTCTGTCACTGGGGTATACTCCTGATAACTGAGATACACTTTTTTAATGCATAACTACAAACAAATGATGCCTCATTTTGTAGTTTCTATGCCAACTCCCTTCTCCTGGTTTTGATTCCAAATTTGAATGTGAGGGTCACTACCTTTTCCCCTTCCCCTTCTTACACTGAATTGGTATATCCAGCTGTTGCTCTACCTCCTTCTTGTCACACTGTGTATATGGATTAACATCCCACACTTTTATAGTATTTTAAAACTGGAAAAATATTTTCTTAATATTATGACATATGTTAAATCAGGACTTACAGCCATAGTTTCCCAAGAACTGTCTGAATTTTTACATCTGTAATGGAATACACTTTTTGGCCATCACAAATGCATTTTACCTCCACTTTTTGGTTGCTATTAATTTATTCTTACACAACAGGGGACCCTTGGCAAAGAAATCATAATTCCAGAATGCAGATGAGCTTGAACATCCATTCCTTCTAAAAGTACATTTTACAAGCTTAGCTTTATTACAGTGACTCAAAGCTAAATCAGTCATCATAGATGTTGGAACAACTGCAGTTAAAGCATTCATTTCAGTTTTCCCACTACTGTAAAAATCATCCACTTTGGTGTTAGCAGTATAGAACATAGCAATGTGACCTCTTCCCCACATTTATAACAAACGAAAACACTATTTGTTGATTTTTCATGGCAGGTGATACATTTCTTACTGCATTGTGAGAAACAGACAATTTATTTTTAAGCATTGTGTCATTAATTAATAAGCATTCAACTAAAATTATTAGCATATCAGCATCTTTGGGATCACTTTGCAGCATCAATTTGCATATAATTGAGCACCCACAAACTCAAATAACAAAATATTGATATAAAAAGCTCAAACATCAAAATGCCTAAAAACAAAAGAAAAACAATATTTTTGCAGGAAGACTTTCCCTTCCCGCATGCCCATTACCTCCTGCTACCTGTATATACCAACTCCAAAACAGAGCAACAAGGGAAGTTCCCAACCCCCACTGTACCCTGATTTCACATAAAGTAATGCTGGCACACTGTGATCATCTGACTATTTAATCATTTGTGTTGGCATTAAAATTGTTTGATATTCAGAATGTCTGACTAATTATAGTTTCTCCCCATTTCCTTATTTAGTAGGTAAACCTTTTCAAATGTATTTCTTAAACATTGGATTAACTATCTAGTACAAGTGATATACTATGTTTCCAACTGAAGTTAGTCTAGCAAAAATGGAATTGCATTTCCGAAATGTGCCCAATTTATTATTATTTTTATTTGTTTGAAATATCCTGGTATAAATACTGATGCTAGCAAAGACAAGGGTAAGTAGAAAGTAATAGCATTGATCATCATTTTCTCATACAGCTGATATTAACACATATTTATCAGTTTCATTAAATAACCCCAAAACTGAATACAACTGAGCATTCAGATATTATCTTGTAAGAAAAAAGAAACTTAGTTGTAACTTGTTAAAATTAACTGACTTCATTATTTCATAATGCAAAGTAGCTTAAAATACAATAAATCTGTAACAATGCAATAACATCACATCTTGCTGGGTTGAATATTACTTTAGATTCAGAAGTCATAGGCCAGATACCAAAACAATTCATGCTAAGGACAGACTGCTGTGCAAAATTTGTATTAAAACAAAATAGCAGCAGTTCTAAAAGAATACAGTAGACTCCGAATACAAAGAACTCTGCAACAGGTCACCAAATGTCTGTGTCCTGTGCATGTTTCTGTAATGTTACAGAGCCATTGAGAGATATTAAAGAGTGGAGGTAAAGCTGACAAAAGCATGCAGATATTTCTTATATTCATGCAGTATAACTAAACAGAATGCTATTGTTTGCAACTGGTGTTGTGCATCAGGCAACTGTATTAGTAACTTAAGAAGCTTTATATCCTGCAGCTCATCCAGCGTTAAGATAACAAACAGCTAGGTGACCTCAAATTCTCTGTTAAGATGACCTCTCTGACTAGGCAATCAGTGATAGATACAACTTGGACAAAGAGCTGGTATTCGCTGTATGTGAGATTTAGGCTCCACATATGACTCCATAATGCCTTTGCAGGAACCAAGGGCCAATCCTACTGAGAGTCATTAGGTATACTGGCATCTGGGACATTCCTTTTCCATACATGTGATATGTTCGGGTTGACCCAGACTACTACTACTACTGCATGGAATTCTCAACTAGTTTCAGATTGTCTTCTCTCAGAAGACTGAGAACCACATTAAATTCCTACCAAAAGCAGACAAACACCATGCAGTCATGAAATGATCTTATGTAACTGCAATCGTCTCACAAATATGTGGAGACATAGACTGTACACACTCCATTAAGTCACCCACAGAGCAGGATGACTATATAAACTGGAAGAATTGATGCTCCATGAACTTTTTAAGTTATGTGCCTGACTGATTTCAGGATTCTCAAGATAGTGGCATCATACCCTGGGGCATGTACAATGTGCACATCTGGAAAGCCATTACCCTAAGATGGTCCTTTGCAAGTGGCGAAATCTCACAGAGACACCTTGTGGGTAAGTATGTATATGTACACATAAAATGTGAGTAAGTAATTTCATTGCACAAGAAATATCTGACACATAATGGTTATGGTGTTTACCTTACAGACAGAAGGCACAAGATTTGAGTCTTACCTTTGATGGAAATTGGGTAGGCTTGAAATGGCCCACAAGGGCAGCTAGCCTAGTGCTCACCTATGAACCTATGAACATCTTAACATATGTCTTACTTCCATACAGCTCAGCTGACTATAGGCTTCATGCAGGGCATCACATAGACATCACACATCACATTAGACTGCCCATAATATGGGAAATAAGCAGGCATAAATGGTGATCCTTTGAAGTTCCAATTCAAGAATCTGGACACTTTGGTACACCTTTTGGGGTGCACTTCAATACACACCTGGGAAGAGACTGAAACTGGTAATTTCTCATCAGTGCTGTGCCCTGGTTAACAAATTAAAATAAATAAATTAATAAATCAAAAACAAATCAATAAATAAAGAAAGAAAATGTTAAGTGGTCACCATATATAAACATTAACAGCACTGGGTGGTAGCTTTTCACTCCATGGTGTTAGAGTACTACTACAGTAATTATATGCACCCAAGGAAATGACTGTTTTTGAGCTGGGATACAGGATATTAACTGCCTATACATTATAAGGCCTTGGTAAGTTTAATTCTATTGGCTGACAAAAAACAAAAAAACAATTACTAGAAAATGAAAATCAAAGTCTAAACCAATTGTATTTGAAGTACAGAATATTGTAACAGAAATAAAAGAACTGGAAGTGGGATCTTTAGAAAAGGGTAGGAGCAAATTATGCAGAAATAAATGGAAATCGCGGGAACATTACATGTAGAATAATATTTCTGTGGAGGAATGAGGTTTAAAGGAAGGCAGGAAATAGTCAATTTATGTAATGTTAGACTGATGATAATTTTACAAAAGAATATGTGATGTATGTTTGCAACTGGGAATATGTTAACATGGTTTGTTTTCTTTTACATGAATGTATGTTTGTCTATGTCTTAAGTGATAATTCACTGATTACAAGTTCCACACCTCTTTATTGCTTTAGAACTATTGGTCCCTACCACAATTGGTCTTTCTACAATGTTTTTAATATTAGGGCTGCTACTGAACATAACAGTCATGCCTGCACCAATCAAACCAGATGAAATGTTAAAGTATTCAAAAATTTTCCAATGTTTCCTCAGGACATCTACCTAGTAATGTTACTATTACCTGAATAAGGGGTAACAAAAGGACAATGTCCATTACCAAAATCAAATTTCCATGTTTACCCTTTATTTGTGCTAATGAAACCTCCACATAAAATGGGATCAAAATCTTTGTCTATTCTGGAGCAAACATCCTTCACGATTTCATCCAAAACTTTCCATGGATATCCCCTCTCCAAAAACGTATCGACTACAACCTGCACCTCCATATAGAACTGATTGATCATCTGAAGTTAACCTAGAAACCCTGATACGTTGACTCTTAAAATTTCATATTTGGTGTGCAAAGGGCAACAACTGAAAAATGAAAGAATGCTTACAATATGTGGGTTTATGATAAATTCTAGAAAAAAAGGTGTTCCACCTTTACTCTCAAAAACATCAAAACATCTAAAAAAACTGATAACTTCCTTATTCATCACATATCTACAGTTTTATAAAATCTATAGCATTTCTAAGTCATTAACAAACTACAAAAATTGTTCATGATTTCATCCCCAGTGACAAAAATACCATCCAGGAATATAAAATATACCATACACAAACTATATAAGGGGTGCGTGAATACAAAGTATTTTTCCCAATGGTGTAAAATCAAATTGACATGCACAAGCAGCACCCATAACCACCTCTTTTCTCTGATGAACCCCCCCCCTCAAAATATATAAAATTGCTTTTTAAAGCAATCTCCACAAAATCTATAATCAACCTTATGTCAGTGGCATCAAGCTTCTCATTCGTAAATAACATTTCCCCAAGCCATTACAACCCTACTTTGTGTGGAGTGATAGAACAAATTAATTAATCCAGTGTTATTAAAGTGCTATTCTCATTAACCACAGGATTCTTAAGTTTATGTAAAAATTCCTTGAATCTTTAAGAGTACAAAATGAGTCATATAAACAATTTTTTTAATTTCCAGTCAATGTACTTCACTATAGGTTCGGTTTTTGAACAATGATCAGAAACAATCAGGCACAACAAAGGATCAAAGATGTCTGAATGCACCTTGGTATCCCAAAAATAGTAGGAATGGCTGGAAACTCAACTTTCAAGAAAGCATAGATGGTACTATCAATAACACCATTTCAATTTAATTCCTGCAATAAATACATTTTGCAATGGGATACCAGTGTCTCATTTTTAGAAGAATACCAATAAGTGGAATCATCAGTCAAAATTATTTGTATCTTACTAAAGTAATCCATGGCATACATGCAAATAAGACCACCCCTTTGTAATGCTTCATCAAGCTGACAGTTCTATCCAGCTGAATCTGCTTTGGAAACTCTATTTCTGCCAGACACAGATTGTAGTAGCTTTTGATCTTGTCAGATTTAAAAAATTCAACACAAACATCATTCTCACACAACTTTTCAAACGACAAAACAGATGGGAGCAGGAGTGGATTAAATACACTTCTTTTAAGACCATTTGAAACTGAACTCCATTCATGTTTCCCAAGTGTCAAATTCAGGTTTGACCATAGGTGTAAATTTTAAGGTCAGACAAGACCAAGACTAAATCAATCAATCTGCCTGGTACAAAATTAAAACCTTTTATGAATAGATTGTGAAAAGTAGAGTTAATATCTAGCGAACTTTAATTAAATATCTGAAAATGCCAATACATAGAAACAGTACCTGTACCATGCCCACATGGTTGGAAAACTAATTCCTTTACTGGTGTCTCCCATTTCAATGTTGTCTCACCCCCCACCATGGTAATTATTTCCCATATTGTCCCCAGAATAATGGAACTGGTGCTTGGCTATTCTCTCCAAATGCATTAAAAGGGTATCCTCTAAAGAAACATCCTCCATGGCACACATATTTGTGTCTTCAATACTTTCCCCTTCATATAATGCACCTTGTTCCTGTGTCCACATTTCACCATTCATAAGATAAACATTCTTGATTTTGTAATCCTTGTCATTCCTCAAACATTTTTTTCATCTTTCTCTCCTACAATGGCACCATTTTTTTATCAAGGGTGGAAAATAAATTTTCATATTTATTATGATACATAGGAAACAATACATCCTCAGTAATAGACCTCACAGAAATAAAGATTTCTTCATGAGCTTACTCATCCATCTTTTATCTGCCATCTATATATGCATGTATTCCAATAGTGTTTTATCAAAAAGATCAATCAACTCAAAGTGGAGAATGGAATTTCTTTCCATATCATTCGGGTACTTCCACATACATATACCTTTAGAGATGTGTTTCTTATTAATACACTCCTTAAAAAAAATGGTTGTCCATTAGTAGAGATTTAAATTTGTAAAGCCTTTTGTCAAGTGAAAATATTTGCTGAATGAAGCACCATGCCCAGCCCATCTTCAGTAACTAATGGCCATTGCTTACAGGCTTTAGGAGTATCAAGCCAAGCATTCAAATTTAAATACAAAGTGTCATCATGCGGCATTTCAAAA
Source organism: Protopterus annectens (assembly GCF_019279795.1). NCBI lineage: Eukaryota > Metazoa > Chordata > Ceratodontiformes > Protopteridae > Protopterus > Protopterus annectens. Next base: position 600,646,711 of record NC_056727.1, read on the forward strand.
GGTTTTTATTTTTGGTTTAATATGTACACAAGTAATCCTCTTGCATGATGTGCCTTTCTCATTTATATAGATTTCTTTACAGGATTTCTTTGATAAGTTCCACCTAGTTTCTCTAGCTTATTCGATGTTATCATATTAGAGAGAGAGACACTGTCCAGGAGAGACACAGTCTCTCTCTCCAACCTGCAGTTGTTGTTGAATAACAAATATGAAGTGGTGGTGAACATCAGTGATTCAGAACCTTTATTGCCGAAATCCAGCAAGCCGGTATTTCTTTTATCAAGTTTTCATCCATTCATTAGCCTTTCTCATTTATGGCAAGCAACTTATTTCCTTCACTTGCCTCCTCTCCCCTCTGTCTGTTCTGTAATAGTTTAACATTTCTTGCCATTCCTCAGTTTAGTTTTCTGCTGTTCCTTTCATCTTTGCCTATCTCATTGCCCTCCATATAACCATCAGGAGCCTCTTATATAGTTCTTGTGTGGGCGTACTTAAATTGTATTTCCAGTATTTTGCTATTATGCTCTTTACCTCATGTGCCATCATTCTCAGTGATATGAGCTCGGAATATCTCCAGATCACCTCCTGTTTCAGACTCCACATGCAAAACTCTCACGTGCTGGGGCATCCTTCCCGTATAGTTCTACCCTTATGCCCTGCGTACTTTTTCAGATTTCATTCACCTACTCACACTTCTAGAACATGTGAATCATTCCTGCTTCCTCCCCTCTAACTCTAACACCTATTGTGTTCTTAACTTCCTCATTTCTTCAAATTTGGGGGTTCTATTGCTATCAATGCATTATCCTCAGCTGTTGTTTCCCCACCCTGCATATTTCTGTATGTCTTCTGTGACCTTTCTAACTCCCTTCCATTCTTTGCTGCATGCCATCCCTTCCTCATTTTTCATTCACAATATATGTTCCCTATTTTTGTCCTACCCTCACATACTTTTAGATCTTCAAATATCTTTTTTGTCTCTTTCCGCATTGCCAGTGACAATATTCTCCTTTCCCTCTCCTTATCCCACTCTCATTTACTATCTTCCTGTCTCTTTATCCAAGTCTGTCTTAGAATCATATTTATTTTATTTTATTTCTTATTTTACAATTTCTTAATTGGGCAGGTGAATTGGTCAGTTGACCCTTTTCAGACATGACCCAGGCTTACATGAGCAAGTGTACAAATGCATATGTCTGAATGCAACATAAAATACAATAATATAGGCATCCAAACACATAATAGAAAACAGAAAAGTAAAATAAAACACCAATGCAAAATAATGTATGTCATGACAACTAGTAAAAGTACATCTACACATCTGCAAGTAATGTCAAACTAAACTTATGGCATTAAGCAATAAGGAAGCCATTAGACTAAGCACATTTCTATTTTTCCTATTTAAGATGCTATTTCAGCTTATTTTGAAGCTCTCTAATGCCTGTTTCCTAAACACTATTTGGAAATGATTTCATGTTGCTGGCCCCAGTTTAGTGAGTGCTTTTTCACCTATTGTGGTTTTAAAATATGGTCTAATCATACTATTAGTTTCATCTTGGTTGCTTCACATTGACATGTTTCTTTTATCAGTAGGAACTTTATTCTCAGTGGGTGAGCGGGGCATTATCCCAGATTATGAATTTTATATATCATTGTTTGTAGCAGAAATATAACCCTATGCTGTATGGAGAGCCATTAAATCTTGCAGCTGATCACAATGGTGTTTATGAGCTTAATAGCATCTGCTTGAAAGAAAAAAATAATGATCTTGTTTTCAGTGGTTTGAAGTTTATGTATATTGGTGCTAGATTAGAATACTGCTAATGGGATACCATATTCCAGTTTGGAAAGAAGGACATTTCTTGCAAGGGCATGTCATGCCACAGGCACAGGTGGCAGAAGATATCCTGTAGCACAGTTTTAGCTGTCTTAGTAATTTAGTAACAATTCTGTTAGTATGTTCTGAAAGTTTAAATAAGGGATCTAGTGACAGGCCCATGTACTTTTGCTTAGTGACATTAGGGACAGTGTTTTGGGATTATCTGTTAGCAAGGGTTGTGGAAGCTTAGATAGCCTTTGTGGCATGGCAAATGTCACGACACTAGACTTATCTGGATTGATTCTCAGCCAGTGACTGTAAGTCCAATTACATGATACAGAAAGGCTTGTGGGTAATTTGAGCTGAAGAAAATCAAATGTTTTGCTAGATTCTATTAGTAGTAATAGTAGTAGTACACCTTTAGTAAACATAATTAAATTCAGTAAGGACAGGTTATGTGAAATGTCATTTATGAACACTGAGAAAAGCCAATAAGATAATGTTTTGGCATTTTGTACTAAGCCAACAGATCCTGTAGCGTCTTATATGTTGTTTCCCCTACTTCATTTATGTCTAAAAGGGCTTTCAGCTCCTTCATGCCACACATCTTTTGTAGAGCTCCTCTTTTTGTTCTTTATCTTCCTTCTCTAGCCCTTCCACCATAATTCGTTCATATCATCACCCCCCCAAGGTCACATATCCCCATTTTTTCATTGCCATCTTATTTGCATCCCAAATATCATCCCACTCCTTTTCTTATAGGTTCATAGGTTCATAAGTGTGTACTAGGCTAATGGCCCTGGAGCCTTTACAATCCTAGCCCATAGGATTACCCTGGCAGTGTACCACCCGACCTTAGTTCCCAGTGCCTCTGTCGAGTAGAGTCACTGAACTGATCCTTGGGGCGAATTTTCTATTTCTCATCCATTCATCAAGATTTCTCTTGAAGAGGGCCAGTGAGGTGCTCTGCTTGACATGTATGGGAAGTCTGTTCCATAGCATGGGCAACCTCTGAGTTATGAACCTGTCCCCCCAGCTTGTTCTTTTGATTGTGGTAATGACGTTGAGGTCTCTGGAGTGTGCAGTGTGGAGGGATTGGGATTTCTTTAGATGTAGCATTTCTAACAAAGCTGGGTTAGACATGGCTTTGTAAGCCAAGCAGAGATCACCTCTAAGTAGGCGATATGAGACAGAAAATAGTTGGAGTTTTTTGAGTCTGTCCATATAGTACAAGTGTTTAAGGCCTAGGATCCTCTTTGTAAGGTACTTTTGCAGCCTCTCCAGTTGTTACAGGTAAATAGTGGGGTAGATGCCAAATGGGGCATTGTATGCGATGATTGGCCTAATGAGGGAAGAGTAGAGGGAGACAATGACCTCTTTCTTTCTGGATGCAAAACCCTTAGTAATGAGATGTGCCACATAGAAGGACTTTTTGACCACAGTGGCAATGTGGTGATCAAATGAGAGGTTGCTGTCAACCTGTGTTCCCATATCTCTTATAACACCTTCTGTGTTCAGTGGACTACCATCGATGTGGTAATTCATGGGAACCATGTTTTTCCCAAAGGGGATTACGACACAGTTTTTGGCATTGAGCTTAAGGCCATGGTTTTGACATCAGTCATTGGTCTTAGTGAGGCCATATGTAGGATCTTCCTCTTCTTCATTTGGCATTCCCCCTTTTCTTTCCTCCTTCTCATTCCCACTTCATGATGTTGCATACATGGATATGTGTGGCACTGGCTGCCTTCCTTTCTTTTAGCAACCTTAGGCTTACTTGTGGTATTCAGCTCTGTTCCCTTTTCACCCTCCTCTCTCATTCTTTTTCAGTTTCTGTCGATTCTTTAGCCCTTGGGTCTACATGCAAGTTTCTCAGAACATATAGAGCCAGTTGTAATTACTTGACTTCATTCACTTTCCCTAGCACAATGTAGTCTTTTCTTCTTTCTGCAGTATTTCTCACACATTTTCTCTCACTCCATACAAGTTCCTTTTGAGATTTTTCTCCACGGTAGTTCTAACCCTGATTCCTAGTTATTTAAGGTATTCAACCTCTTTGATTTAACCTTTTCCCCTCTTCCCCTTGCCTTTTTCTATCCTTATAGGTTCATAGGTTCATAGGTTGGTACTAGGCTATCAGCCCTAGGGCCTATACAAGCCTAGCCAGAACAATTCCCTGGCCATTTTTTCCCACACTATTTACTTCCCTGGACCCCTGTCTAGCAGAGCGACTGACGTGATCCCCAGGGTGAATTTCCTTTCTCCCATCCAATCGTCAAGATTCCTTTTGAAGAGGACCAAAGAGGCACTCTGCTTGACATGTATGGGCAATCTATTCCAGAGTCTGGGGAGTCTTTGGGTCAGGAACCTATCCCTCCAGCATGTTTTGTTTATTGTGATGACAATGTTTAGATCCCTGGAGCGTGTGGCTCTGAGGGATTGGGATTTCTTTAATTGTAGCATGTCCAACAGCTCTGGGTTTGACATGGCCTTGTATGTTAAGCAGAGATCACCTCTGAGTAGATGATATGCGACAGAGTATAGCTGGAGTTTTTTAAGGCGGTCAGCGAAGGGCATCTGCTTTAGGCCTGTGATTCTTTTAGTGAGGTATTTCTGCGGCCTTTCCAGTTGTTGCAGATGTCTTGAGAGGTACATACCAAATGGGGCATTGTATTATATAATGGGTCTAATGAGGGATGAGTACAGTGGGACATTGACCTCCTTTTTTCTGGATGAAAAGCCCTTAGTGATGAGATGTGCCACATAGAATGATTTCCTGACTGTTGTGGCGATGTGGTTATCGAAGGTGAGACCACTGTCCACCTGTGTCCCTAAGTCTCTTATCACACTTTCGGTGTTTAGTGTACTGCCACCTATATGGTAATTCATGGATACATGTTTTTCCCAAAGGGGATAACTATACATTTCTTGGCATTGAGCTTGACCCCATGGCTCTGGCACCAAGCATCTGTTTCTGTAAGGCCCTTTTGTAGAGTATCCACATCATTTGGGGATTCAATAATGGCTCCCAGTTTGCAGTCATCTGCAAACTTTGTTATCCAGAGTCCCTTAGTGTTGGCCTGTACTTCAGAGAAGTAGATGCCAAACAAGAGCGGTCCCAGGACTGAACCCTGAGGTACTCCACTTGTCACTTGTCTGGAGCTGGATTTGGAGTCGGCTACTTTTATAGTGTGGGTTCTATCAGTAAGCCAATTAGCAACCCATTGGGTGATGTAGGGATTAATGCCCAGCTTAGTAAGTTTATCTATGATTCCAGAGTGGGGGATGGTGTCAAAGGCCTTGGCAAGGTCTAGATAGGCTGTGTGAACCACCTTACCCTTGTCCATGGCTCTGAAGACTGATTCGAAGAAGTCAGTCAGGTTCAGGAGACAAGATTGGCCCTTCACGAACCCAAACTGGGTGGGGTCCAGTGTTTGAAGGTTGCCAATGTCTTTGTTTATAAGTTCCATGATAATACACTCCATGGCCTTGCAGATAAGGCTTGTCAGACTGATGGGATGGTAGTTTCCGGGATCCAAGGTGGATCCCCCCTTGTGGAGTGGGATAACTGTAGCTCTGCGCCACTCAGTGGGCACAAAATCTGAGGTGAGGCCATGATTAAACATGACACTTAGGTGAGATGCCAGTTCATATTGTAGTTCATGTAGTACACAGCCCAGGATGTCATCTGGTCCCATGGATGCTGTATTCTTAGCTTTGGAGAGTGCGTTTTTTACCTGTGTGGCCGTTATTACCGGAATTTGGCAATCTTCCGGTATTGAGATGGGCCATTTAGGGGGTGAGAGGGGGTGAAGTGGGCACTGAATCGATCTGCCAGGATATTGGCAATATCCTTGGGATCAGTATATTTAATGTCATTCTGTTTTAGCTCAGAGCAGATCTGAGCATTGCCATTTAGATTCTTGACATAGTTATAGAATGCCTTGTGGTTGTCTTTGGAATCTTTGGCAATTTTATTTTCGTAACTAGCTTTGGAGGATTTTATGAGGAATCTCAGTTTCTTATTGAGGCTGGTAAGGAAGTTTTTTACATCCTGGGATTTTCCTCTTTTCTGCAACAGTTTCTTCCTTTTGTTGTAAAGTTTGTTTATGGCAGGGGACCACCAGATTGGCTTCCTTTTTTTGGATGAGAGCATCTTGGTTCTATTTGGGATGGCACGATTCATGCATGAGTGGATGTGTTCGTACTGTGCCTTAGTGTAGGATTCAGGAGTTGAACTTTCAGTTCCTGTCTGCATGGGTGTCATGAAGTTTGTCACTTCTGACTTGAGTAGCATGAAGTTGGCTTTGGAGAAGTTTTTTATGGAGGTTTCCTTACTGGGGGGTGGAGGTGGGATGTGGATGTTAAGGGTGATTAGTTTATGGTCAGATCTGACTAACGAGGGGGTGACCATAGGTGTGGAGCATCACTTTCCCATGTTGGTAATGACCAGGTCTAGGATATTGGAGCCCCTGGTGGGACTATGGATTAGTTTATCCAAGGTGTTGGAATTTATGAATTCCAAGAACCGTTGGGCAAAGGTGTTGGTACATGAGTAGTTTTCCCAGTTAATGGCAGGGTAGTTAAAATCACCCAGTATTAAGGTGTTTGGTTCTATCTTAATATTTTCCAGTATGTTTAGAAAGGTGTAGTGAGAATCTTGGGGTATGGTGGGGGATCTGTAGCAAGCTACAATTTGGATTGCAGTCTTACCTAGTGTTAGTTGCACCTGGAGAATTTCAGACATATTGTGTTGGGCAACTAGCCTGGTGGTGTGAATATCCTTGGTGAATATTGACACTCCTCCACCTTTAGTGTTTCGGTCCTGCTTTGGTGGCCGAAAAGTGTGGTAAGAGTTGTAGCCTGGTATTGCAGGGGTGCTCTCTGGAGCCTTGAACCAGGTCTCAGTTACTGCACAGATATCGATGTTCTCCATTTTCAGGAGTGTCTCGAGAGAGTGCATTTTGAGGTTTAGACTTCTAGCATTGAGTAGCATTACCTTCAGATTTTGCATGCTTGTACCAGTTACGGTGGTGGTTTTGTCCTTTGAACTTTGTCTAAAAAAGGCACTATAGGGGTGGCAAGAGCCTTAGCCAGTAACCTGAATCCTAGGGGCGACAGGTGCAGACCATCTCTGGCAAAGCATCATAGTCTGTCAATCATGTCATCCCAGGCAGACAGATACTGGATCCCCTTTGAATGACACCAGAAGCTTAGCCAGTTGTTGAAGTCAATCATTTTGTCCTTATATTGTGGTATCATTCTGGGTAAAGGCAGGATGCTACACAGGGCTAGGGTCATACCTGCTTGGGCCACATGATCAGAGTGCTCTTCCATGTCTCTTTTCATGTAATCCAGGGAGGTACGTCTCAAGTCATTCACTCCAACATGGACAATGACCTAGTCATATTTGTACTTGTTCTGGTGTGACTTGAGTGCATGCGTTATGTGGCAGATCCTGGCACCCGACAGGCAGATGACTGTAATTTTCTCCTTGTTCAACCTGGTGAGAGGGATATCAATGTGCCAGACTATAGAGTCACCTATGACTAAAGTGTTAGGTACATTGTCTTGCCTTAGGGGCTGTTGCTGGGTGGCACACTGGTGTTGTGAGCTATGTGACACTTTGGTTGTGATTGGTGTTTGTTTGTGTTTCAGCTTCAGAGGTCCTTGTTGCTTGAGCAGGTTACAGTTAAGGGCCTCTGCATATGTGGATTTAGTGTTGCTATATGTGGGTGTTGGTGGTGTGGGTTTAGAAGGGCTATGTGTTGCTTGAGGTGTAGTGTGGGTGTTAACCTTCTCTTCTTGACTGTCTAGCACAATCTTGGGTGGAGAGAGCTTTGCTTCCATTTTGGCTATGTAAGTGCATCTCCCACAGGTTGTAGTGTTGGGTGGTAGGAGGAGAGGGTTGTCTGTGTACATGAGGCAATTGTTGCATTGCCCCAATATGCCCAGATTCACCAGGTGGACATAGAAATCACCGGAAGCTGACCCTTGGACATGCCTGGTTTGATGTTTTTTTTAATAAAGTACAGGAGCTGTTTTCCCTTATCTTAGCAAGGTACTTTGCAATTATAGGCTGTTTAGTGCCTACTATTAATTTCTCCTTATTAACAAGGAGAGTTGAGTGCTTGTATCAGTTTAAGGTGTCCTAGTGCTTTCCTGCAGGTATTAGAGAAAGTGCTAGTCAAAGGGATGCTTAAAGGTAAGATGAAAAAAAATGCACACTGCAGTGTGCACTAGAGAAGTTAGACGTGAAAGTAGGTAACTTAAGTTTTACCTGTTTAAAAAGTTAAGGTTTAGTGGAGAGTTACTATTTTTAAAACAGCAAGATGGGTTGAAAGGGGTGGTCACTTTTATATTCTGGTACTATAGAATACAGTAGGATGGCCAATAAATTTAAATAGTTGAAGGGGAGAGGTTTTTGATTTAGTGATTACTCACACAAGCCAGTGAAAGTAGAGAGGAAATGAGATATATGGTCAGAATAACATAAGAGGCAGGCAACATTTAGCAGCAACATTTTGTTTTTATTTACATTTCAGTCTTAATTATTCTTCCACAAATATTTCTGTGACTGGCAGGATCTTTTTCAGTATTTGCTTTATGCCTATGGATATGATTAGACTGTCAATTGCATGTGAAATTAATTTTGCTTGCTTTACAAGTTCTTTACCTCCCTTGCCAGTTCCTAGTATAAATAAACCTGGAAATAATTGGCACCCTTGCTGTGTTTATCTTTGTATCTCTCCTACCTTTTAGGCTCCTCTATTTATCACAACTTCAAATTTTTGTTGCTTGTACATTGCCTTAACCCATTTTATGAATCTTTCTCCCATTGGTCTGTTTCTAACCACCTCTCCTTAAATGTCCTGTAAGCCTAACATCATGGCTCCTTTCCTTCCCTCCTCGTAATGTTTGCTAGTTCCCACTAGATGTGTTTCATTATGCTTCTCCTGACAAACCTATTCTTCCCTATTTGTATTATCTTCAGTAGTATTGCATCCACCCTTTCTGCTACAACTTTGACCTTGCATTTTATATTAACATTTATTGGAGATGTTGAACAATAACTCTCTGTCTCCTTGGTGTGCCCATTGCTTGGGTATTACTACTGTCCTTGTTTTTCTAAAGAGTGTGTCATTATCCCAACTGCCTTTATTCTCTTATGTTACTCAACAAGTGTCTGTGCCATCTACTCCTTCCTTATGTGTAGAAGTCCAGGGGGAATCCATCTGATCCCCTGGTTCTCCTCTCCTTCATTTTATTTACCACCATTTTAGTTTCCTTTATGACCTCTGCTTCCAGTCTTTTTCTCTTTTTCTATAATATCTGGTATCCTTCTTCTACACTTACCTCTCTCCTAAAGGTTCTGATAAATTTTCTGAATGCTTCCCTGATTTCTTTGTCCTTTACCAGGGGCGGCTCGTGCCATAGGACTGCCGGACTGCAGCCTTCCCACCTACAAAACAAAAACAAACAAACTGAGAAACACATACATTAATTCCTGGACAGCGCACATGCTCTCTCAGCAGTCTAGATAAGGGGAAAGGCAGGATGCCCAGAAGTCTATGCGACAATGACATCACGACATAGAGGCACTCCAGACTGCATCAGTCGCACAAGGAATACAGGTAAGGGGCTGTTCAGATATCAGCGGCAGTAATGGGGGCTGTTCAGTGACAAGGTGTGTGTTTTTCAGTAATGGGGGCTGTTCAGTGACAAGGTGTGTGTGGCAGTAATGGGGGCTGTTTAGTGACAAGGTGTGTGTGGCAGTAATGGGGGCTGTTCAGTGACAAGATGTGTGTGGCAGTAATGGGGCTGTTCAGTGACAAGGTATGTGTGGCAGTAATGGGGGCTGTTCAGTGACAAGGTGTGTGTGTGTGTGTGTGTGTGTGTGTGTGTGTGTGTGTGAAATGCCCCAGTTACTATATATTGTTGGCTACAGTAGACTCATGGTGGTGTGGTAGGGAATACCTCAGGCTTGAACCCTGTACCTTGTATGCAGGTGTTAAGGGGCCTGAATTCCCTATCCACCACCATTTGTAAAAATTTTGCAGATTTTTGCCTCATATTTGATCTGTTCTGTTCCAGATAATATCCGTGGTTTCTAAATATTTAAATGCTTGATGTTTGATGGTGCAGTGGTAGCATTCTTGCCTCACAGCTGTAGGTTCTCAGGTTTGATGTTTGGCTGGGGTGCCTTCTGTGTGGGGTCTGCATCTTTTCCCTGTGTTTGTGTGGGTTTGCTTTTGTTTCCTCCCATGTTACAAAGACGTCTGCATTATTTCTTCCTGGGCCTCTGCTGAAATTTGTTTTTTTGTTCCAAGTCAGACTGTCCTGGTTAACAAATGTTAAATAAAAGTGACAGGCATTTGAATTTCAGACTTCAGGTTTCTGAATGTTTAATTCCTTCCATATTTGATAGTGCAGTGGTAGCATTGTTGTCTCACAGCTATAGGTTTTCTGGTTTGATTCTTGGCTGGGGTGCCTTCTGTGTGGGGTCTGCATCTTTTCCCTGTGTTTGTGTGGGTTTGCTTTTGTGTCCACCCATCTTACAGACATGTCTGCATTATTTCTTCCTGGGCCTCTGCTGAAAATAGTTTTTTTGTTCCAAGTCAGACTGTCCTGGTTAACAAATGTTAAATGAAAGTGACAGGCATTTGAATTTCAGACTTCAGGTTTCTGAATGTTTAATTCCTTCCATATTTGATGGTGCAGTGGTAGCATTGTTGCCTCACAGTTATAGGTTTTCTGGTTTGATTCTTGGCTGGGGTGCCTTCTGTGTGGAGTCTGCATCTCCTCCCTGTGTTTGTGTGGATTTGCTCTGGTGTCCTGCCATTTTCCAAAGACATGTGTCTGCAGTATTTCTCCCTGGGCCTCTGCTGAAAATTGTTTTATTTCCATCAAAAGCAAAATTGACAGGCATTTGAATTTCAGACTTCATATTCTTCAGAAAATACATATTAACACAACCTTTTATTCTAGCAATTTTCTAAGTTTATAAGATGAATATTTGAAATTTGTCCTTATTTTTGGGACTGTATTCCCCCATTATTGGCTTTGTCCAGGTTTTTTGTGCTAAGGTTGACAGCTATGGCAAGAACTGAATTCACTGAATATGTTTGAGGGCTGTATTCCCTCATTACTGGGTTTGTCCAGGTGTTTTGTACTAAGAGGTTGACAACTATGGTGAGAAGTGAATTCACTAAATGATAGCCATTTAAGTTTCAGTCTTCTTCTCTTTCACATAGCAGCTGATTTGGCGTAGTTGTATGTTGCTCTGACTGTTTTGCACAGGGACTTTGTCAGTAAAATGTATGGTGGTAACACAGCATTTCTATTTGACAAAGCAGCTGATTTGGCGTAGTGGTATGTTGCTCTGACTGTTTTGCACAGGGACCTTGGCAGTAAAATGTATGGTGGTAACACAGCATTTTATTCTAGCAACTTTCCAAGATTATACGAGCAATGTTTAATGTGTCCCTGGTTTTTGGGCTTTTGAACCCCCCCCCAATAAATGTTGGCTTTTTCCAGATTTCTTGTGCTGCGAAGATGAGATGCAGTTGAGTACTGAGTAGATTTTGCAAGGAGCTGAGAGCTGCAGGGGAAGAGAAGTTTAGTGCTGCTTATGCTGACTTGGCTTGCATTGTTAATAGTGCAACAGGTTGTATACTTGCTGTTGATGCAGAAGGCTGTGTGTTCTACTCCCACAAGGGGTGGATGCTGCCGTACTGAGAATGTCCTCCTTGGTGAAGATACTAACTGTGAGCCTGTTATCAGTTTGCCATCCATTTCCTATTGCAATATTACTAGCTTATCATTTTTTTAATGTAATATAGGCAATTTATTCCTCAGGGGCAACAGACACTATTTTTCGATAAAACCATGAAATATAAAGGTGTTTGGTAACAGCAACCTCTTCATTAGTTACAAATTTCTTTAATGTGGAATTATTTAGATGACTTTTACTTCAGAGATTATGCATATTTACTGATAATGGACTGTAGAATTGTGCATATTTGCTGATAATGGTGGACTGTAGAATTGTGCATATTTACTGATAATGGTGGACTGTAGAATTGTGCATATTTACTGATAATGGTGGACTGTAGAAGTCTGAGTAGACTTTTATGATGGAAATGTTCTGAACTGGGCAGTTTTGTCATTATGGGTGCATGCATTTTGTTTCATTGCTTACTGGAAAAATGTTCAAAACAAATTTAAAACGCCCTCTAACAACTGTACTGTATTGTACAAGGAATACAATTTAGTACAGTCAGGAAGGTATATCAAAGAGCACATGTATGTTTCATATGCAAAGGGCCTATGATTTGAAAACAGCCCAAAATTAATCTTTATCTGCCACTGGCAAAATGTATTTTCTTTGAATGTGGGTTTCAATGCTGTTTCAATGAATGTGAGTTTCAAGGGCAGAGAAGTTTTAATACTAAGTCTGTTTTCATTGTGAGACTGCATTGCTTTGTTTATCAGATGTCTTAGTGTTTGTGCTGTAAAATGCAAAATAAAACTTTCAAATGAAGTCCAAATCATCATAGAAGTAAAGCAGTATGCACATTAGTGTTTATAGTAAATGGAGTGAAATAGCCAAGTAATGGATCATTGGAATGGCTGCAGAGGCTCCATTCGACGATGATTTTGTGAGGAGGAAGGGCAGCAAACTCAGAGGCTCAGCTGAACTATACCTCCCAACTGTCCAGATTTTCAAAGAATTAATAGATTTTTGCTTCTTATTTTTGGTTTGTTCCTCATAAAATGTGTAGTTTTCTGGCAAATCATTTAGGAATTAAGTCACTAAATAATGATACACTGAGTTTCAGACTTTATAACCTTCAGAAAAATGCATGCTAAAGTAAGACCTGTTATTCTATCAACTGTCTCAGTTTATACAAGAGCAATTTTTAGTACTGTTTATATGTTCCCCCAATATATTTGGCCTTGTCCAGATTTATTGCATTAACAGTTTGAGAGGTACATGCAAATAAATTGCTTTATAGAATTAGGCATAGCCAGCCTCTCAACTGTCCCTGATTTTGGCTCAAAATGTTGCTCTTCACCCTAATAATCCCTCCACAAAATAGCAATGTTGGAAAAAAACATGGAGGGTTTACAATTAAGAAATAACTGTAATAATCAAAGTTATAGATTACTTGAAATGCATGTAGATTCTTTTATTTTGTCAGCTGCTCAAGTTAGCAGTACTAATATTAAAGTGTCCCTTCTTTGACAGGTTCCCAGCTGTATTGTGTGGCTATTTTATATTTTTGCATCACATTTTTGGTCCATTTTTCACAAAATTGTGTTTTTTGGCAAATTAGTGACAAATCATTAAAGACTGAAGTTAGAAAATAATGACAGACATTTTGAGTTTCAGATTTCATACCCTTCAGAAAATTCATACTAATGCAAGACCTATTCTATTATCTTTTTAAGTTTATAAGGGTAATATTTAAAAGTTGTCCTTATTTTTAGGCCTTTGTCCCACTTCTATGTATGGCTTTGTCCAGATTTCTTGCTCTGAGGTTGAGAGGTAGGACAAATGTGTCAGGGCCATCACAGTCAGCCAGAGACATTTCAAATTGTGACATACTTGTTGCACCCCACTCCCCCATGTAGTGACTCTGGATGTGTCCAAGCAAGGCAAGGAGTAGTTATGCAGTGTAACATGTGCAGAGTGTCCCCTCATCCAGGGTAGACACAAGTACTACAGTGGCTTTTCATCTGTCCTTGATTTTGCAGAATGGTCTGGTTTCTGTCATATTTTTGTACTGTTGATTTATGCTTATTACTCAAAGTGCCTGTTGCTCTGTGTTTAAGTAGCAATGCTTTAATGACCATAAGATAAGCTTGTCTGAGATCGTAAGATGCAAGTAAGCTTTAATAAGCATACTGTTAAAGAATTGCCAACATTGAAAGCCTTTCTGTTGTTGCCATGCAGAGAATACTTAACTAGATAATGTATAAGCCTTGGGTATTGAAGGACAGGATTACATTATTTTAAAAAGCTCATTACACTTGTTGGAGACTTCCAGTCATCTCTACAGGCTTTACTCGTAAACTAAACAGAATGCCAATCATGTGTGGTCCATAACCTGTACAGTAATATTTTAGGCAATGTATCTTGAGCTTGTTACTTGTTTGCGTTTCATTTTTTACTTTGATCATGTTTTCCCCATGAAACAAGTAGATAGTTGTCAGGCAGCAGGTCTTTTTTGGATAAGAAACATTTTTACAAGTGGGGGCATCACAGAGATTTCTACTTTCAGCATGTTACTTGGTACTTTAATAAAGCTGAATATAATTTATAATTAGAACAGCAGTGCAAGGAGAAGTTGTTTGAGTTGAGTGCTGCTTGTTTTTCTTATACTTGATTTTGACTGGCATTCCAGTAATGTATTTAAAAAGTAATTTATTTATTCATGCCTCACAACCTTTTGTTTCCATCTAGATATTAAGTAAGCTGTCATGAGCTAATGCATCAAAATATTTGTATCCTTCTACACTTATTTTTGTCTTGATTGGACTCTCATAATGACGGTTTGGCACCCAGGGCAGTGTATTTAATTAAAGTTTTAGTTTTTGTGGTTTTGAACATAGCTCCTCCCCTTTCTAGTTGGTCGCACTCCTTCCCATTGACCCCACCCATTCAGCTGTCTCTTGCAGCCCCCCTTTGATTTGAAGTCACCAGTTGCCACTGTCCTTTACTACCTTTCTTCTCTCTGTAAACCTGATTTTTTGAATTTCAACCCCCTTCTTTGGGTTTAAACTTTGCAACCAGATGCTTGTCTCCTATTATCTATCAGTAATCCTTCCAACATTAAATCTGCACCCCTGTTGCAGTCATGACTTTGAGTTACATCTATATTCTTTTCAGTTCCCCTTTTATAACCAGGTCTCCTATACACTAACCAAAAAAGGACCTTAGAGACTAGGTAATAAAATGACCCCTCCCCCATAAAAAAAGTTCCTTAGCTCTGCTAGTCCTCCAGAACCAATCATAGACTCATAAATGTTGTTGTGTCTTTCGGCTTTTCCCAGTTAGGGGTCGCCACAGCGGAACTCCGGTCCGCTAATGATTGGCAGTAGATTTTTACGTGCTGGCTTGCCAGGCCTAATGCACAACCTTCAACGAAGTAACACCCATTCACGCATGCCGCCACACAGAAGACGCTCTAACTGAGAATCGAACGGGCAACGTCTAACTGTGAGGCGACAATGATACCGCAGCACCACCACCACAGTAGAAAATCATAGACTCATTTATGAGTTTATGAATTTATGAATCATAGACTCATAAATATTTATTCATAAAACTTTAATGATTTTGTCCTATTACACAATGGACTTCATCAGACCTACTCAAAATAGGAACATGAACTGCTATTTAAGGTTTCATGTTCCTATTCAAAACAGGAACATGAAACCTTAAATAACAGTTCATAAGATCTTGTTACACCAATAAAAACCTTATATAATTTTACATAATACATTGAACTGTTAAATATGTAAGAATAATTAGCAATTATTATAAGTACTACACATATTTCCTCAGATATATAAATATTCAAATCTATATTATAGACATAGTGAACCGCTTTTATTATAACTTAGCTGCACATAATTTAAGCAAGCTATTTAAAGAAACAGCATAATTTAACTCTAGAATCTCTCAGGCATTTAGCCTAACCTGCTGCAAAAGTTCACAATATTCCAATTTAAGTTCCCATGGACCTCCTCCTGGGTTAGGAGGTATCTTTTCTAATACCAAAAATAAAATTTCTTCTTATTAGCACAACTATTTTATGCTTAAATAATGCATTATTACTATATGAAACAGTGATATCATACTAATGTCCATAGATTCTTTTTATTCAATATACATTCTATTTATCCTACATAATAACCATGACAATCATCACAGAACACAAAATGTACTAGTCCCTTAGAATTATAATCAAATCTTTGGGAAAACTTAAAAGAATATTTGCAAATGTTAACATTAAACTTTCTCCTTCATAAATGTACTTACACTGTGCACCTCCTATTACCCATTCCTTTTTTATTATTAATAACTTTTATGGTAGTATGGACATCACTTTCCCAATTTTTTTTTAATATTCTGATGTCTCTTATAAGTAAACTGAGGTCTATCCTCTAATAACATCTTTAGTTCACTATCAGTTTCAATAATTTTTCAATTACCTAAAATGAGAGACTTAATATTATATCTTTCACATCAAAATTTTAAAACCACAGTTTGTTCATAAAGTTCCATATTTGGATGATTTGTATTAGAATCACCAAACCTTAAACCCTTACCCAAAAAGGGGCAAATCTACCATTTCTATTTTTAAAATGATCATACCTCATTTCTATTAATAACTTCCTTGGGTACCCCCCCCTCTAAAAATATCATAATTAATGTTTCTAACTCATCTCTCATGTTATCATCTTCTGAAATAATTCTAGCTAACCTAACCATTTGCCCCTTCACTAACTCTCTTTTTGTTTATATGGATAATTGCTTCAAAAATGTAATTATTTGAAATAATTGGTTTCCTATATTAATTAGAAATTAATGTATATACTAAATGATTCTTATTAATTAAAACTTCCAAATAATTTATAGTTTCTTCAGAAAATGTAAAATTAAAAATAAAAACAGTGGTATTATTCAAACTGATATGCTCCATCAAAATAATTGAATTCCCCATCCAAATCATAAATATATCATCCAAAATGTAAAAATATTACTAAATATTGCTTATACTCAGAATTCAATATATAATTTTGTTCCCAATACCACATGACTATATTGGCACACAAAGGGGCATAAACAGCTCCCATTGCTATGTCACTCTTTTGTCTAAAATGCCCTCCTTCAGAATAAATAAAATTTTGTAACACTACCATCTCCATAAAGTGCCAACTAACTTTGTTAACCAGATGCTCACATTTTATAAGTGCCTCTCTAAACCAAATCAGTCCTAATTAATGCAGAAAAATACATCAAACACATCTATAGTTACTAATAAACATTCATCACCATAAACCCCCTGCTTTATATTACCAAAGAAATCATATTAATATTTAATAATATATGGGTAATCCCCACAAATGTTTTCATCTTCTTATCAATAAAAATAGCAAGTGGGTGATTCTTTGAACCCCTTGCTACATCCACTAGTTTAAGTGGTAGATCATCAATATTTTAAGCATCTTGGGGATATCAAATATAGCAGGAATCATTGGAAGATCCACTTTTAGAAAGTTATATAATGTATAATCTATATCTCCTTGTATCAACAAATCATAAAGAAACATATCAGTTCAAGAGTATGCCACATATATTTCGTTTCTCACAACTCTAGTGTATTGTCAATCAGCCATGTTGTGAAAAACAGGCTAAAATTATAACTAAAGCACTTAGAGTGATTTTGAGGTGTTAAAATATGTCAAAATCATGGTGCTCTGCATAAATCATAGCAGTTGATAGGTATGCTCCAGAGGTGTTGAATGCATTAGGTTAGGAATCTGTCCTGCCAATGAGTATTGTTCATTTCTTGATGTAGGATAATGTTTTTGGTACAGAAGTTTGAGGAGCTGTTGGTTTTGTAGAGAAGTAGGAAGTCGAATAGGGCAGGGTCTTACAAAAACAAGGTAAAGATCACAGTGATGGAGCTAGCAGGATACTGAATACAAAGACGGGACTGACAGTCTATATGGATAATCAAGTGACCTGTGAGCAGTGATCAGTTTAGTCAAGAGTAACTGAGGTCTCTTAATGTAAACAAAGTGCTTAGAAATGTATATACTGAAAGGAGCATAATATTCACTTATGGTATTTTTGAGGCATGAGTACAGGGAACAAAGACTTACTTAGTGCTAGAAGAGATTCCTTTGGAAAATATCTGGGCCACATAGAAGAATGTCTGAACTATTATGGAGACATAATGGTCCAAGGATAGTGAGTTATCAACAAATGTCATATTGAACATAACATTTTGGAAGGGGGTGAAATTTATGTTACAGGAGGTGGAAAAGTTTTCTTTACTAAATAGAGCCACATTGTATTTCCTTAACATTTAGGTTAAGACCATTATTGGTACACCAAGAGTTAGATGAAGCAACTGTGACAGAAACTGAAAAATAAGTATGCCCAGTTTGTAGTCATCAACAAAAATAGATACCCATATGTCTGGAATATTAGACTAGATATCAGAGAAATAGATGACAAAAAGGAGGATGGTTCAGCACTTTGCCCTGCAAGATACCAGTGGTAATATATTAATGTTCAGAGGAATCTGTTGCAAACTTCAATACATGGGCTCTGACAACCAACCAATTAGCTATCAAATAGACAGCAGAGAGATTTACATTAGGTTTAAGGAGCTTATCCGTAATATCTGCATAGGGCAATTGTAGAAGACTTTGGCAAAATCAGAACAGGATGATCATTGTCTACAACATCAGTGATCTTTTTGAAGATGTTTTCAAGGTTAACGAGACAGGATCTGCATTTAATTAAGCCTAATTGGTTTGGACCAAGGGTCAAGAACGTTGCTTAAGGTTGTATTTGTGAATCTCAGATATGATGCACTCCATAACCTTATTTATAAGACTGGTGAGACTAATAGGTCTATACCTGTCTGGATTGGTATAAGGGTTTCCCTTGTGTAGTGGGATCATGGTGGTGAGTCATCAAATATCAGGCATATATGGTAATTTGGAACTTATTTATGTCATCTGTGGGTTGTAACAGGTCTGCATTAAAGAAATCCCCAAAACTGTAGTATTTGAAAAGATATGTCACTGGTTTTAAAGAAGAATGTAACATATCTGTGGCTAGATTTAACTAAGGAGGGAGGGTAAGAGTCATGCTTGAGAAGACAAAAAGTTACCCAAGATAACTGGTATTGAGAAAGTTTAGGAAGAAATGGGCATATTTCTTATTGGTTGTGTAGCTTTGCCATTTGATGGTTCCGAAGTTAAAGTCACCCAGAAGAATAGATTGGGGATGAATAGTGGTTTTACCTAAATTTTACCTAAGTATTTAGGTAATTATTGTGGTCGACAGGAGACATGGAAGGCAATATGTAGCTAGTAATGATGTGGTAGCTAGATTTACTCATTATAACTTGGGCATCTAGACGTTTTAGGTAAGGAGTGTGAGTAATTTGTTGTGAGACTATAGAATCCCTGATAAATACAGGTACTGTCTTGCAGTTACCTGTGGGTCTGAAGGCATGATAAGTATTGAACCCAGGTATGGAGGGAATAGTATCACTATAGTGAAACTAAGTCTCTGGAATTACATAAGTATGGCTGCACTCTGGTGCTAAGAAGGCCACAACCTCTGACTTTGTCTCAAAATACAGCTCTCCTCAAATAGGCACTTTTTGAGAAAAAAAATGGTGCATTACTTCAGAAAATAATGACATCCGTTTTAGTTACAGGCTTCCTTTAATTCAGAAAATACATGTTGATTTAAGTTTTATCATCTTGGCAGCTTTTTATGTAAGCAGAAGAAATCTCTCTCTCTCTCACTCTCTCTCTCTCTATATATATATCAATATATATATATATATATATATATATATATATTATCCCAGATTATTTTGTTTTTTTTTCCTTCTGAGTTTGGGGTAAAAGATTGAGAGCTATGCTCTGAAAACATTGGTTTATTTTCTGCTCACTTTCTCATGCCCCATAAATAGGGCTATGATGAAACCTTAGGAGTCTCCGCAGGCTATGGATGATTGCGATGCTCAGATATGTATGAATGCTCACACTGCAAGTCCATACCTGCAATACTCATAAATGTTGGACTACCTCTTATTTATTATGGCAGAAGGCATGTTCAGTGTTCTTATTTGTCATGTGATTTATTTATTGTGCATAGGATACTGCAAATATATATATATATATATATATATATATATATATATATATATATATATATATATATATATGTGTGTGTGTGTGTGTGTGTGTGTACATGTCACAAATTTCCCACATATTTACAAGCTGTATTCATATTTACATCCTGGAATTATACCTGATATATGCTACCACAGAGGAAGAAATGAAGAGGAACTTCACCATTAACAGCAACTGACTAATAGACATGGGCATCCTTTTTAAGATGTATTGATACTGGTCTGTTCAACCTATACAAGGAATGTCATGTGGGCAGTTTTGCATAGCAACACTGGCAGTAAGTTACTATCCCTCCTCAGGGTTCTTTTATTGCTATATGTCTTTTACCACAGGGCTCACATGACATAGGTGACTGGAATATACCTACAGATGCAATGGATTAGATATTATGCTGTTGACACAAGGCAAGCTGCAAGTGTGGTGATTTCAGTCATGAACTGGATACAAATGTACAGAAAAAAGATTAATCAATTAATTAAAATGAATATGATATGACAGTATCACAGCAGTAGTAAAGAATATCCCAGGAAATACAAAGAATTGATACATGCCTGCATATGTTACAAGTATTTACATAAGGCAGTTCCATTTGCAGCATGTTAGCTGCAGCGTACCCACATAGGGTTGGACATTATACATACAGTATTTAACATTATGCAAGGAGTTAGTTAATGCAGTAGAATTGTATTGTAGTTATTAGCCAGTGGCATGAAAGCAGATGTAATTAGGTTCTGTAATCTGTGACTGTTATGGCTGTATATGGTGATTCCTGATTCTCAGCACATACGTACATCTTGTTAAACAAAAGTCTACTCTACCACTCAGCATAGCTTTCACAGACTGTGAATGGAGACCACATACAGGACATATAACTGTATGCAGACAAGGTATAAGAGATTTTTGGTTCAAATATCACTTCCTAATACATCCATCCATCCACAACCCATTTTTGCACATGGGGGTCAGGCTGTCACTTCTTCAGTGACAATCATCTAGAACCAAGGTTTACACCACTGGGTGGCTAGCCCTGCCACAGGAGTTCTTCTACACCACACACTTGCACACCTATGGCTAATTTGGAGTGTCCACTTCATTTACTGAATGCCTTTGGAATGTGGGAGAAAACCAGAACACCAAGAGGAAACCCAAACAAACACAGGGATGACATGCAAACTCTGCACAAGAGGTACCCCAGCCAAGAATCAAACCAGGGAACCTCTTGCTATGATGTGACAATGTTAATCACTGTGCCACATGATGAACATAACTTCTGCCCTCCATATGGCTAGTGTTATCTCATAAAAGGTACTTTGTGTCTAGTATCAGACATTCCTGCAGCCATATGTTAAATCAACATTACCAGACAAACATTTACATGTTGTGTAATCTGTTCACAAAGGCCCAAACACTAGCTGTACACACCTTATTCATATCCAGGTAGTTGAAATTCCTACCTCACAATATACTGCAGCAGAATGCTTGAATATGACCTTCAGCAAGCTGCACAAATGGAAATTGAGCAGGGTGCTGTTGATGAACACGAAATGGAAAATAGGTGTACCTCAGCTGTGATTGTTCTACTCAACTGAACATCCATTAGTGGAGAATGTTCTACAGACTCCCCTGCAGAGAGGTATAGCTAGTTAATGCTTTCTCCGTACTTATATGCATAAACCTCTATATGCCTTTTCTACTCTCTTTATTAGCACATTTTTCATCCTACACATGTCCACCCATAGGCAGTTGTCAAAGTTTTGTATGACAGGAACCACCTCAGCATGACAAAGTGTGTTGCCACAACTACTTCTGCAAAACTAATAAAAACAATGATATTTCCTTCCAGCTACATTTTGTGGACCTTTCAGGATAGTCTCATGGGACAGCTAACTATCAGTGGTGCTAATGCATGTACAGAATTCAGTTCAGTATGGTAATTTGTAAAAACTCATTTTCCATATAGATGGCTCATAAACTGCAGTGGTAGGAGGCAAAAGTCACACAGTGGGGCAAATATGTCAGTTATCATTCAGCAGGTGATTCTACCATAATGTACACCTGCTACAGCCTGCAATCAGTTGTGTCTATTATCAATTTCTGATACTTTTAGTCTGAAGTTGCCATGCACCCCCATGGAGGTATGACTGTCTGTTGTCTCTTTCTGTTTGTCTGTGGTTTACTATCTTTTCTCTATCTCAGCTGTCAGAATTATTATCACAGATTCCATTCATATTAGGGCAACAACCTGGCCTTCTGTGCTACATTTTTAATTGAATTGCAGTATTGCCAATCCAAATTCCACCCCTTTAAGCTTGTAAGATGTGCTACTGTGAAGTTTCGGTCACTGACAGATATTGTCATAGTGTTTATCATCTATGGTCAGAGTAAGGCTCATTCTTGACCGGGCTTGCTTACATGTAAGCAGTACATTACTGTCTTGTTGTCTGACTTGCACCATAATAGGAAGAGTACATTTGGAAAATGTTTACACACACAGTGGATATGTACAGTCAGCTGAAACATTGCAACAACTGAACTTGCAGACTGCAGTCTACTTGTTACACTATTTCATCATACACAGATAATATACAGGGCAGGCCTACCTCTACATACATTCTGCTTAAGTGGTTGCCACACAAACCCACCTTCCCTAATGTCTGTCGTGAACAATATTTTGTGGACAACTGGAAGAACCATGCAGCCTAATAGCTGTCTGCCTTGTATGTTTAAACAGATATTGGTCTACAATTGCTGTTGGACTGCCAGCACTTATTTGAGTTACTCACGATAATGATGGCACATGAAAACCTGGTAAAGACATGGTTTGACTATGGTGTTCTCAGGTACTGTATCATGCTCATTTCATAAATGCTTGTGTAGTATTCCTTGGCTACAGTATTTTATACACTGGTGATGTTTAGGATGCAAAAGAATGTGCATGCATAACCATTTGGATGTGTTGCTTATTCTATTTCTTTTCTGACTCTTGCTTTGTTTTATTACTTTCTCTAGGCCATCAGTCCTCCATTTGTATGTTTGTTGCTTTTTTATATCTTTCCCATATTTTTGTGTTACTTACCACCGTATGTGTCTTTTGTGTTGTGTCTGTGCCTGTATGTTCACCATGTCTACTGCTCCCATGTGTTTTCCCAACACCCTTCATATCATTTTCATTTAACACTCCCATCATGTTTTGCTTTTTGTTAAAAAAAATTAAACAAAGAGTGAAAAGGTCACACAGAAAAAACAATCATTAAAAACTTAATGAAAACTCCAGCCAAGCTAGAATTTCCATTGAGTGACCTCTCAAACCTCTTGTATCAGAGGCAGATGAGATATATGCAAATGACCCTTATGAACATCAGGTGTTTCAGCTGTATGGTGATTCTGAATGCCTATGACTTATTTATTTTTAAGTCATTTCAATGGAGCATTTCAGGCTAATAGAGCCAAACCCCACTATCTGGGCATTCATAATCACCATACAGCGATACAAGAGGTTTGAGAGGTCACTCAGTGGAAATTCTAGCTTAGCTGGAGTTTTCATTTAGTTTTTATTGATTGGTTTTTCTGTGTGACCTTTTCACTCTTTTTAGTTTGTTAGTTGGGATATTTTGCAGTCACCCTAATGGTAATGGACATCAGCTGGGTATAACATCCCTGTGTTTTTATGCTTAATCAAACACTCTGCTTGTGCTGTGCTGATGAGGTCATAACAAGGCTGAAATATGCATATCCACAGCTAGTGGGGTTTGGCTCTATTGGCCTGAAATGCTCTATTGAAATGACTTAAAAATAAATAAATCATGGGCTTTCAGAATTGCCATACAGCTGAAACACCTGATGTTCATAAGGGTATATCCCATGTGCCTTAAAAAAATGAAAAACTGGGGTTTTCCCCCAAAACATGACTACTATGTATTATTCATATACATTTTTGTTCCTCTCCATCACTCATTATGTATCTACCTGGATTGCTGCATGCTACCCTTTCTCCACTATTTAGCAACAGTTTACTACCAGTAGTGTTAGTGTTATACATTGTAAACCCCACATGATGTAGCTGTCTACACCACCATTCATATAATTCACATTTTGGACACAGTGCTCCAGGCAATGTGCTTCTGTTTGCATTTGCTGGTATTCCGCCTACACATTTCTGTTTTATTTTTCATTGCATGATCATAGGTAGCACTCCTGCAAACTACACAGAGGTTATACATACTTGGAAATATCTCTAGCTGTATTATTCATCACAGCAATGATCATCTACCTCTTTTCTAGCATACATTGGATTCAGCTTTGTTCTCTTATCTTTCTGTAACCCCATCTACAGTTCTTAGGCAATGACAGTTGGTGACAAATAATGTATGCAGTACTTTCTCTTCTTCCTTAGAGTCGAGAGATACCTTCCATTGTACTGCTCCAGTGTCTTTGAAGATACCTTTGCAGGTCAGAACCTGAAAAGAAAGTTGCAATGACAGTGCAGTCCAACAGCTTGGATTTCTACTCTGAAGTGTCTATTTCTGCTCTCAGTTATACTCTCTACAAGTAAATTACAGAACATATTTTCATTTTATAAATGGTCTGTCTCTTAGTTTAAAAAGTAGGTTTTATATTTTGCATTATTTGTGATAATCTAACTTATTCTAACTATATTTAATCTTTGTTGAATCTGTTTTAGGTTTAAGGTAAATTTGAAGTCCTCTAGTTTGTTTAAGTGGAGTCAATCTTAACACTTTGCAGAGTTGGGTACAATTTGTAATTCTTGTTATGTTAATAAATTCTGCATCAATAACATTTATTTACAGCAAGCAATCACAGGTTATTAGCAGTCTTGTTCTCCAAAAAATATATGACCACTCAGACTGTACAAATGTTCCTTGTTTTTGCTTGATAAAAGTTACTGACATTTTTGTAGACAGAACTATCAGTGGTCCAGTGGTTTATGGCATCATTCATAAAATGTGTGGCATTATGAACTATATGTACTTAAAAGAAATGAATGGCCATTTGTTATATGGGGGACTAGACACACTTTATTCATGGATTTTACTGCTGTCACAGTTAATACCAAAACAACATAAAATATGTTTGGTGAGCTGCTTTATGGCATAGCGGGATCATGCCCTGACTAGCAGGAGCACTTGGCGGTACACACTGCAGTTTGCACCAACTAAGCCTGTGCTGTAATTTTGCCTAGAGGGGACTCCAGAATATGGAGGTATTCTTCCTCTCAGGTGACAGCAATAGTGGGCTTGGGAAATTCGCCAAGCAAAAGTGGGGTGATCTTAATGGAGACATGTTAGGCTACCTGTCAGGACCAGCAACCTAGCTTGCTCCCTCCACTCCATTCACTTGAAAAGAAAGGGCCTATCAGGATTTCTTGGTTGGGGCTAATGTTGTGTAGGACTTTCTCACAGCTAGAGAATGCCTGGCTCACATGCCAGTAAAATAAATTGGTCTATTGTGTAAATTACTGCAGCTTAGCAAAAGGGAATTGCATACAGATTTATACAGGTTCATTAGCTCACTTCAGTTTATTTAACTTTCAGATTATCTCACTTTAAATTGTTTAACTTTCAGCAGAAACTTTCAGATGACAGGTATACAAAGAAACATTTGTGCAAAAAAGGTTGGAGCATAAGTAATTTATGCTAATATTATATTAAACTACTATGGGACCCCATGGACCCAATTCCAAAAGTCTTACTGGAAGTGTAATTGACCACTTACACTGAGAGCAGGCTGAAACAGGTCTTTTGGAATCTGGTCAGTACTGTAAGCCTGTTTATGGATAAACCTTACACTGGAGTAAGTCACTTACAGAAATAACAAGTCTTTCGGAATTAAGACATGCTTACTCTGAGAGCACCTCGTTTGGAATCTGGCACCAAGGCTTAAATGTTTCAGTTTCAATTCATAATTTGTTACTTAAATGCTGTTTATATCTTGTGTAGTGCTGTTGTGCCAATTAACATGGGTATTAACCTATTATAAAAGCACATGAAGTAAAAATTTTAATATTCATAAATTGTACAATAGCTTATGTTTATTTCATACATTTTAATATTTTTTGTATTTATAGCCTGTTCTTATTATGTTAGTAAATTCCACATATGTAACATTTCTTTACAGGAAGCAATAAAAAGTTATTAACAGTCTAGATCCCCAGAAAAGACTTTATACATGCAAAGTTTTTATTTTATACAAAATATAGATCTCTTCCTTTTACACAGGGAACAAAGACCTTGGATTATGTCATAAGAATTATTCCGCATGCCACAGCATTGCAAAACAGGATATCACGGTTTCAGTGAGGTAATGTTGGCTAGCCAACATTCCACCAGAGGAAAATACAGGAACATATGGTTTGTTAATCACTGACTGACTGCTTCACAAAACAGATTTTATAACAAGTCAAATAGAATTAAATGCTTTGACAGCAACTTTAGGATTTATTTTACTGCTTTGTTTATTTACATTGTTGGCGAATAGATGCATCTCACTGGACCACTACCACCCATACATCTCAACCTCTTAGCACAAGAAATCTGGGGGAAATCTAAAGCAATGGGGGGGGGCAAAGGCCCAAAAGAAATTTGCTAGAATAAGAGGATTTGTGGCAGCATATATCTTCTGAATAATAATATGACTTTAGCTCAAATGCATGACATTATTTAGTGACTAGAATCCTCAGCACTTTGCCTGAATACTACAAATGTTATGTGGAACAGACCAAAAATATGACACAAACATTTGGATACTGCAAAAATCTGGACAACTGAGTGATATGTTGCAACCTTTTTCACAGGGGAGAACCAGGTACTATAAGCTCCATTTACAGAGGAGTAGAAATATGGTATGAAAGTTATGCATTAAGAAAATTATTCTGCTCCGTTACACTAGGTAGAAGACAGTACTATGGCTCTGCTATAGATATATATGCATGAGAGACATGCAAGGTCCACAGCACTTATCAAGAGCTATGATTAACATTTAATATGATGGATGTCAATACTCACTGTAATTACAAGAACTTTGCCCCCTGTGCCTCCAAATGTGGGGACTGTGCCTAACACGTACACACACACACACACACACACACACACACACACACACACACACACACACACACACACACACACACACACACACACACGTGTATTTAATATCTCATCAAATAGTGAATGCTCAAAAGAGTGAATAACAAAAGCTTGATCTTTTTAAATCAAATCATAAAATAAATTACAGCACCCTCCTCACCCTGTATTAATTACACATACAAGTTCGGAGATTGCACAACACCAGGCAAAAGGGCCAATTCCCAGACCTTACTATACTTTGATTTTGTGAGCAAAGCAGATGGCACCCAGCAAAACAAAGAAAATAGAATGCTCTTTGTGAGCATTTACAGATTTCACCTGCACACACATACACACACACACACACACACACACACACACACACACACACACACACACACACACACACGTAAATAAATATGGATGCATACATCTAATATATATATATATATATATATATATATATATATATGGATTCAAGGCCAAATTTCAGTATCTCGAGACCATAAAGGCGAATCCACATAACACTGACAGCCCAAAACCACAAAATCTGAAATCCCGAACACACAGCATACACCACACCACACATACACCAGAATGCCCACAGTACAAAACAAAAAAACACATGAAAACATAACACCACACATCCACAAACCTACACTACAAATAAGCAGGGGGGCAAGCCCCCCTGCATCCCCCATGTAGGTGGCTGTGCCCCCCACCCCCCTACTTATATATACTAACTCCGAGATCGCACAAACAGAAAAAGAAAGTAAACTCACACCCAGATATTCTACAGTCCCTCACACCCCCACACACACATCACACATATACGAACATCCAACACTTACACACTCATACTTTCACCTGCCTACCCTACAACTTACAAACACACTCACATACACTCAAACTCCCACCCAAAACCTTTACAAAGCACTCACTTACCTTAAATTCCACCTAAATCCACACAAGATACCGGACACCATCCACATAAAACACCGTACGTAAAGTAGAGTAAAGCCATAATTGCGAATTGGAGATATTCGAATTTGCGATTATTCACATTCGCTATTTTAAAAATTCCCTTTTATGGTCTCGAGATACTGAAATTTGAGATTTCAGTATTTCAAGATTATAAAGCCGAACTATATATATATATATATATATATATATATATATATAGAGAGAGAGAGAGAGAGAGAGAGAGAGAGAGAGAGAGAGAAAGAGATAGATGTTATAAATGTGTGTTTGCGTATATATATATATATATATATATATATATATATATATATATATATATATATATATATATATATATATATATATATATATATATGTATATATATATATAGAGAGAGAGAGAGAGAGAGATCTTTAAAAAATGCAGACTTTTTCCAAACAAAAGTAATTTCACAGTGATTGTCTTCAAGACAATTTCATACTGTTAGGTTACAGTATCTTTCAGAGGGGTGGCCACGGTGGTGCAGCGGTTAGCGTTGCCGCCTCACAGCAAGAGGTTCTCTGGTCCTATCCTCGGCTGGGGTGCCTTCTGTGCAGAGTCTGCATGTCCTCCCTGTGGTCGCATGGGTTTCCTCCCACATCCCATAGACATGCTGTAGGTGGATTGGACACTCTAAATTGGCCCTAGGTGTGAGTGTGTGCATGTGTGCCTTCTGTGGATAGTTGGGCGCCAGGCTGGCAACTTGACACTGTAAAACTCCACTGCCAATCATGAGCAGATAGGTGATCTGCTGTGGCGACCCCTAATCAGGAAAAGCTGAAAGAAGAAGGTTACAGTATCTTTCAATAGGTGTCTCTTTTTCTTGTTTTTTTTTTTTTTCATTAGTTCAGGACTCCTTTAACAGGATCAAATTCCAGCTTATTCCTGTTGTCCCACTTTCCAAAGCAGCTCTGGACATCAAATTTCCCCTTCAGAAAGGGCAAACAAATGCTACATGAGCTTTTTTCAGCCCTTCTTTAATGCAAATTGATTTGCTTCATTAAGTAAACCTGTTCTGGCTAGTACAGCAAAGTTTATGTCTGCTCTTAAAGTCATGGTAAAGCTATATCTCTACTTAAAGTGATAATGCTTTATGTACAATAAATTCACTATAGGTGTTCCATATTTGTAAAATTCTGAGTCACCTGTTCATATTAATATTTGGCAATTTGTCACAAAGTGCTACAGTCGACAACCTCAGCTTGAAACACTTGGTTTGATGCCTGCTAGACAAGCTATGAGCCTCAGAAAGGCCATCTGCATAATGGTGGATCAAGACTGGGCTTTGAATTTGAATGACTGCATAGATAAGCCTACCTGCACAAGTTTATTTTCCCATCTTGTTGCTGATTTAGCAATAAATGGGAGACATGGTCTGTTAATAAAGCAAATTTCCTCCTGAATAGACAGTAATTTAATAAGTCAAGCATCCACTTAATAGCTAGGCATTCTCTTTCAGTTTCAAAATACTTTGTTTTTGCCTTACTTAGTTTGCAGTTTAGTAAACATAGTAGATGTTCTGTTTCATCAAAATGCTATGATAGCATTGGTCTTTAGCATACCGCTGATAACTGTATAGACTTTAAACATTTTTTTAATCAGGAGATGCTGTCACAGAATCTGACCATAGTGTTTCCTGTAACTGCTTGAAAGCAGTATCAGCTTCCACTATCCACTATTCACCTTTGTTAAGTCTGTAAGGGACTGGTTGCAAAAAGAGGTATAAACTTCTGATAATAACCAGCCAGCCTCAAGAATACTCTCACTTATTTCTTATTGTCTGGTTTACATCATTTATTTTCATTGCTTCCACCTTTTTTGGGTGGGGGCTTAACAGTCTTCCTTCCTATTAGAAATCCAAGATATTTAACTTCCATCAAGCCTACCTTGCTCTTGGATGCATTATTATTTAACTTGATTTTTTTTATGGCATCTAGGACAGCTTGTACCTTAGCCAGATGGGAGCCCTAATGTTTATTAGGACTTATAGAGAACAATAAACTCATCCAAATAGACAGTAGCATTATTGGGTTGTTGGGACATTGGGCTTTAGGATATGGTCGATGAATCACTGAAGAGTTGCAAGAGTACCATGAAACTCATAATGGATGACTGTATACCAAAATAATCCCTTAGGTTTTGACAAAGCTGCTTCAGAAAGATATGTCACCACCCCTTGGTGAGATGTAATATAGTGTAGTCACCAGCCTTGGCCTTCTCAATGTATCAATGAACTCATCTACTGAGGACATTGGGTAAAAGAATCGTATGTTTCCATCAAATGTAGGGACTAATACTATAGGTCTGTTCCATTTACTTTCCCATTTTAGGAACCTTGTATACTTTCTCTTTTGCGACCTTTCTTTGTGATTCTGGTATTCTGTAAATTTCTAAGTTCATCTTTTCTCGTGGATTGGTCTAAGTATGGTGTTGAATCAGATTTGTTCTGCCTGACAGCTCTGAAAACCCTTCCTTGTTTCTTAACATAAATATTTTTCATTTACCTGAACTGCAGACATTAAGGTCAGTTGTCCTTTTCTCACTAGAGTTACCAGTCTATGCAGATTAACTACAGTGGTCTGTGCATCCATGTTTGGCTTCAGATTATTGATATGGTATTTGGTAAAGTAAATCTTTATGCTTTTCTCATAGCAGTCTAACTCTATGGTTTGCTTCATTCATTTTTTTCCTATAACTTCAAATGAACCTTGCTATTTAGCCATTTTTTTATGAAGGGACCAAAACTAACATTTGGTTTCCAGCTTTAAATTCCTGTTGTATAGGACCCATACATTCTGTCCCATTTTATTGGTCCAGTTCCTTTATGGTGGGTATGAAACAGCAAAGTGAGTAGCAAAGACATATAAATCTGCATTAGTTAGATAAATATTACCCTTGTTAGCCTATTATGATATCATTATTAGTGAGCATGTTTAATAATCCTGCAGCAATTAATCAGAATTTTACATTCAAGATGTAAAATATATGAGAAAAATGTATTTCTTACAAAGCTTTCATTAATGCTGTGACCTTTTCAATCCAATGTCTGTGTGCTTTAAAAGGAGAAGCATCCATGTTTCACATGAATGTGCTTTAAATGCTGTCTAGCAGATCTGGGAAGCTAGTATGTAAAAATGAACTGAAAAGAATAACAATGTTTTTTGTAAATGTTTCAGACAACTCAGAAAACTACATGCTATTTTTGATCAGTGCCATAAGATTTCCAAAAAAATATCAGTTCAACAGCTAAACACTAAGACACTGGAACACAGACATGATATAGTACCTTTTATTGGATAAACATAGGTCCAATATGACCTATTTTGGTCCAGTAAAAGGTATCGCATCACGTCTGTGTTCCATTCTTTTTCTGCTTTCTGCTAGTGCACCAGCTCAGCATTTCTTTAATATTTTTCTCTTACTTCAGTTCAACAGATGTAAGTTTTGAGAAAGTACTGGCTCAAGCTGTCATTACGTGTCAGCAGATATGACTTGTCTATAAAAACCATGACACATGCTTAGTTAACTGACCCTCCTGGTTTACTTTCTGAACTGCTTATTTGCTATCAGGATTCAAGTTTGATAACCAGCACCTCAATTTATTAATTGATTGATGCATCAGTTTTCAAGTACCAGCTTGAACCTGATTTTATTTTATTAATTGATTGTTTGATACAGAGATTGCCTTGGCCGAGTAGCTGCAATTGTATGCAGTTGTGTGAGGGCTTCCTGGTATCATTTGCAAGATGATTAAGCTGATTACTTTTGTAATTAACTGATTTTCTGATTAAATGGCTTTTAGCTGCAGCTTGGTGTGGTCTTCCATTCTGTATTGTGATTTACCACTTAACCTCAGTACAAAATAAGAACCCAATACACCTGTTCCTTACATTTCTTGTATACACCACTTGTAGTGTAGCTTGGGGTCTTTACATGTGTTTCCAGACTATGGGTATTACAATTTTCCTATCTTGTAAGATGGTATACTGTTCTATGACAATTTTAAATGAGAGTTTTTCTTCTTTCCAAGTTTCTTTGACAATATTTAATACTCTGTGAAGAATACTACCATTTAATAACTCAAAAGGACTAAACACTGTTGAGGCCTAGCATTTTCCTAATGTCAAATAGGATGTTTTGCATTAATTGCTCCCAGCTTTTGCCATTTTTCTCACTAACTTTTTTTAAGTGTGGCCTTACATGTTTGGTCAGACCATTGCACTAATCTGTCCAAACTGGGATGATGCATTAAGGTTTTAAATTGCTTGACATTAAAGTACTGTCCCAGCTGGTGCACTATTTTGGACATAAACGGAATCCTATGTTCAGTGAGTATTTCCTAAGATATGCTACTGTGGAAAATAAGACTAGCTCCTTAGCTAAAGCTGTACATAGTGAGATAGCTTCAGGATACTTAGTTGCATAGTCCAAAATAAGAAAATATATTGAAATGCATGGCTGGATTTCCCAATGACATCAAAATGTCCATTGGCAATATATTCAAATGGCACTTCTGTGATAAACACAGGAATCAGAGGATTTTTAAAGTCTGGATGTGGGATTGTCTTCTGGCTATCAGGGCATCCAGGACACAAGTCCTCAGTTTTTTTCATTATTCCTGGTCAGTAAAATTTTGCTAGGATCTTTATTTCACTCGTATCCATTCCTAGGTACCCCTTTGGTACATGGCTATGTGTTAATGACAGTGCCAGATTTTTGAAAGGCATGGGCACCAGCAGATGGCATACTACTTACTGTCCATCCTTAATTATTTTGCACACCCCCAAAGTACTGGTAAGGAGAAGAAACCTCTTTGTTCAGCTTCTTCTCCTACAACTCTGGCTATATTTCTTTCTCTACCCCAAGTGTCATCTTCCTATTGGATCTTTTTAAAACTCAAGCTACTTCTCAGAAGGTCAGCCAGCTTTCCATATACCCCAAGGGTAGTCTGTCTTGAGGGAAAAGGTCCTACCTCCTCTCCCACCAATGCATGCACTGGGGTATCAGCTCCTAACTCTTCTCATAGAAAAGATAACTGATACCAGTTTTCGTTAGTCTCAGTCTGACTTATTCCGATTTTCTTATTTTATTCCTTCATGAAAGTGGTACACAGAATCTTCTTTTTTCTGTTTAGCGTTCTTGTATTTTGGCTCAACAGGAATATCAACAAAGCTCAGTTCAGGATTTTCTTGTCTATCAGTGTGATGATGTGAGGTTGTGTCAGCTATGTCAGAGAAAAGAGTATGGCAGTTCATGTGTAACATGTGCCAGCATAACTAGCTGGAGTTTTGTAAAGAATTTTATGTAATTTGAATATCAAACTGATTTTTCCAGATACTTGTGTTAAACATGTATTTGTAAAGTTGCTTGTGCTACAAATGAATCAACAGTGGGTCCTGCTGGACACAAAAGAAATATACATGTCTGTTAGAACTGTATTGTAACTGATGAAATGTATATATGTTAACAGAGGATAATGGAAGGAAAGAGGTTAAGCTCAGAGCAGCTAACCTCCAGAAAAATAGCCTGAAATTAAATGGCTTGGTTTAGGACATTAAAGATTTAATCTCACAGGCCTGAATTTAGCCATAGATGCAATGTCTGGGCTCGGCTCCTGCTCTTATTGTCCTTAGTGGTGAACTAATTGCTACATTGAGGTGCCAGGGAATGGCTGGTAAGTCTCTGTAGGAAGGATGAAAGGGTTGGAATTGTTTTAGTCTTCAGATGCTGGAATAAACCTTAGCAAAGTTCTAGGTGTGTATTGTGATGCATCTGTGCTAGATTCTGGCTCAAGTTTCTACTCAGGGGGTAGTGTGGGAACCACAGAATCAGGTGATGAGATGTGATGACATTCTGTTGCCAGAAATTGTATTTAGGTACTATTGAGAGCTGTGACAGAAGACACTCAGCATTCTGTTTTGGAATTGACAAGACCATTCACCCACTTTATCTTGCCTTGCTTAACTAAGTAACTAGGGAAAAGTAATTTTTCAGTCAGTTAGAAAAATAGTGAGATTAGCTAAAAGTATTGTTTTTCTGTATATGTATGAGTCTTTCCATCTGTGTTTTTTTATATTTCCTGTGAATTCTTATTAATTTTTATTTATTTATTTATTTGCTTTTGTTGACCAGGAACATCCACTGGGCTGAACAAAGCCCATTTTCAGTGGATGCCTGGGGAGAAAGGCTCCATAAAACATAGCACAAAATATTAGTCATTAGTTATACAAAGGTTGCAAAGAATAAGACTTAAATATCACTTAAAGAATATTCAATTGTAGAATCATGGTAAAGTAAACATTACAAACTAAAAGGAGTTTTTTTAGTAATTATGCATTTTACAACTGGACATACATATTATGCATTTTTACAATGTATACAATTGCTCTTATGGCAGAAGATGAATGAGCTTGAATATGCTTTTAGTAGTCTTCACAGCATAAAGTCTAATCAGGTAATAGAGGACTGGGGTATAGTGCATGAGCAGAGCCATTGAGTAAAAATATATTGCTGTAAAGGCTTTTTGAACAAGGGGCACTAGTAATAGTCCGCAGGTTAGGTGGGAGAATTGAAACTCTTGTGTTTATTGTAAATAGATATTCAGTATTTTTATATTTTCTATTTTGTTATGTATTATTAAATATGCCTAAACATTTTATTGTGGTTGGTCTTTTAGAAAATAGTTTAACCTTTGAGAGTAATTGCATTTATTTGGTGACACTGTAGCTTCATATGCCTGCTTGGTTAAATCATTCACTCCAATGGAGCTCAGGAAGTTTGCACTGTAACTTCCAATGGACAAAGCCTAAGCCTTTTGACAGAATCAAATTATGTCCTCACACTTCAAACAAATTTTCATATTTCTGGAACCACAGGAGTTATGAAAGAAGTATAAATGGCAAACTCTTCAGCACAAACTATTTTTATAGTGGCAGTATTCTTTAAGTTCTACATCTTAAACTGAATTTTATAAGTCACAGTAAACACAGTAACTATTACATTTGTAATATTTTGCAAACAACTTAAAACCACTCAAGTCATACACATACTGTCAGCAGATATTTATTCATCTAGATGAGAGCTTTCATATGATGCTAAGGAGTTCTGCCTATGATACTTGGTTGTTGAGATAGTTAGAAAAATGTGAAAT
The DNA here is from genome assembly GCF_019279795.1 of Protopterus annectens. Lineage (NCBI taxonomy): Eukaryota > Metazoa > Chordata > Ceratodontiformes > Protopteridae > Protopterus > Protopterus annectens. The sequence goes on from NC_056727.1 coordinate 600,681,723, forward strand.
GTATATCTATATAAATGACTATCATAAAAACAACAGATAATATAAATTTACCTGCACTAGACAGAGGTCAAATATTAATGGTTCAATTTGCCATTGTGTAAGCTTTAAGATTAAATCTTTTAAAACCTTGGTACATAGTATGGTTTTGGAATTGTTGGTGCAAATATGAACAAGCAATATCTGATGCCTAGAGGCATCAGTAGGAGTTAACTACAGATGCCCCTGAGCTGTCACTCAAATGTAATGAGTTAATACTACCATTTGTATAAGTATTAATTTTTCTAAGAGTAATTGGGTACCCTGGTAAGAACTTTAAAGTAGCTGGCTGGTGGCACTCAATCTACATTATAATCTGGGTAGTGGTGGTAGAGTGGGTAAATCTGTGCCAGCCTTCCCCAGGTGTACTATGTGTGTGTAAAAATCAAATCTCACAGAGTATATGTGTCAGATATTTGGAACAGGGACACAGAGCACTAATTCTGCAGTGAGAAAGGTGGAGTCTTATTTAGGGCCTGGAGAGGATAACTCAGCCCCAGGACTGGATTGTGCTCCCTGTGTACTCTGAATGGAAATTGTGCTTGGTGCAGAGAGCTGCATCTAAAAGTACTGTGTGTATCCATTTTTGTTCTAAGTGAATGTTCCCCACCAGTGTCAGTGGTAAGGACTAAGGCTTTTAGATTACTGGCCCAGAGGAGGCACGCCACATATTGGTGAGCATTGTTATGGATATTAATTGAACTTCTGTAGCCTGTAAGCAGTTGTCAATAAAGCTGTGTGTACTCTCAGCAGCCACAAGGTGAACATACAGAGTTTCATTTTTCACAACAGTTTTATTTATTTTTGTTAGCTTAATTTAGTCAGGGAAAGCAGGCAAAGATGTCAGCAGAAGATTATGGCAAGCTGACAGTGAACCAGTTGGCAAAGGTGTGCAAATCCAAAGGACTGGTGCATGCCAAACTGACTAAAGAAGAAATAATTTCAGCCTTAATCACAGATGCAGCACAAATCAGCAACCAGGAGGACAACCAGTCTGACAATGGGGATGTGCAACCCTCAGAAAGAGGACAGTTCACCTTTTCCTCTGAGGATTTAAAAACCCATCTGTAGTTAAAGAGACTTGAACTGGCAGCAAAACACATGGTATTAGAATTTGCAGAGAGACTGCGGCATTTGTAGGTCAAAAAAATGAGAGACTGTGACATTTGGAGGCCAAAGAAAATGAGAAGCAGCGTCAACATGACAGGGACATGCTGACTCTGACAGAAACATGGAGGTAATGGGGAAGGGAATAACTGAATCCCAGAACAACAAAAGTCAGTAAATTTCTTCCCCAGTATAAAGAAAGTGATAATTCTGATAGTTTTATTCATATATATTTGAAAGAGTATGTAATCACTTTAATGCTGACTAAGGGCTCTGGGTACCGTTTCTGACCCCCTTACTCCATGGTAAAGCTGTACTTGCTGTTTCTAAAATGTCTGATACTGATTGTTAAATTATGACAAAGTTAAACAATGTTTATTGAAATGTTTTAAGTTAACACCTGAAGCTTAAATAAAAAAAAAGTTTCATGAGCATAGACATAAGACAGATTAAAGTGTATGAGATTATATTGCTGAGCTAAGCACTTATTTTCATAGGTGGGTGAGCAGGTGTTAGGCCACCACATTTGAAAGACTGGCAGACCTTTTTTATGAAGGAAAAAGCTTTTAGCAGTTTGCTTGAGAATATGAGAATCTGGTTAGTAGACCAAGAGTGTAACTCTGCAGATGAGCTGGGGAGAAAAGGGGATCTCTACTTAGCAAGCAGGGCACCACTGCATAAGATGGGGATACCCAGGCTGCACATTGATATAAGAGTACCCATGGGGGGCAGCCTAAACCACTGTGACAGAGTCCATCAGTATCAGGGGAAGCCACTGGTTCATGTACATTGCCAGGATCAAGGCTTAGATGTTTTAAATGTAACCAGAGGGGCCATGATGCATACAAATGCCTACAGAAATAAGGTGGGGTGCAAAAGGTGAGGGGAACAGCAAGTGGGAATAACAGTATGCCAGTGGCAAGTTGTCTGGAGACAACAGGGTACCAAACTATCACCGGAGTTTGTATTCTATCTTAGTGGGTGGAAAAACAGGCCACTGCTAAGAAAGACACAGCCTCTGACATAATCATTGTGAAGCCTGCAGTGGATAAATAGGAGCAGTACTTGCTTGGACAGTCCATTCCAGTAAGAGCTTTAGGAGGGACCCCATTTCAAATACCTTTGGCCAGGGTTTACCTTGACTGGGAGGGTGGAAAAGGAAGCAAGCAAGTAGGTGTGTTTGAGGATATCCCTGCAGATGTCTTAACAGGGAATCATTTTGATAATGCAGCACCTTGTGCATGCAGTTACATGCAGTCAGTCTCAGAGACAGGCAGGTGGGTCAGATAGCCTGGGGGAAGACCCAGACCCCATACCTGAAGCCGGGGCTGGTGAGGTGGCTATTTTGGGAGGGTGCTACCCTGTAGCAGTGAGACTGAAGGTGAGCCACAGCTGCTGATAGGTACTGATGTTCCCTTAGACAGGGTTACTGCAAGAGTAGAGGTGAGTGGTAGTACCCAGGCTGACAATGAGACACTGCTGTCAGAAGATACCAGACTTCCTGTGGAAGGGAAGCTGAGAAGGGTCATAAAAGTAGAGTTGAGACAGGCTCATCTCTCGGAACCTACATTATGAGGCTTGAAGGAGGTAGCTAATGAGGCACCTGATTGTCAAGGAAAATGGGGGTCTGTATACTGGAACAAAGGGTTACCATACAGAGAGTGGACCCCTGAGAGAGGGCTAGAGGGTGAGGTAATACAGCAGTTGGTAGTGCCTAGAGCCTAACATCTGGCACTTCTAACCATAGCTCATGACATTCCTTTTACAGGTCATATGGGCATAAAGCATACCAAGAGATGTATTATGCAGAACTTTTATCTCCTGGGATTTAAAGGCATGTAACAGGTACTGCAGGACCTGTGAGCAGTGCCTAAAAGTAGGCAAGGCAGGAGACAAGGTCAAACTTCCTTTGATGCCTTTGCCTGTGATTGAGGAGTCATTTCACAGGGTTGCTATGGATATTGTGGGGCCTCTGAATACACCAAGTTCCACAGGGAAGAAATATATCCTAGTGGTAGCAGATTATGCTTCTAGATACCCTGAGGTGGTGGCTCTGTCCTACATTGAGGCAGAGAAGGTGGAAGATGCTTTGTTAGAGATTTTCAGCTGGTAGGTTTCTTGAGAGAAATGCTGACTGCCAGAGGTGCCAATTTCATGTTAGACCTGCTGACTTGTCTGTGGGACTGGGAGCGCTGTGGGGTGAAGCACCTAAAGACCACTCCCTACCACTCACAGACTAATGGTCTTGTGGAGATGTTAAACTCTACACTAAAACCATGCTAAGGTAATTTGCAGACTAGTTTAAGAGAGAATGGGACAAATATTTGCCCCATCTGCTGTTTACATACAGAAAGGTACTCCAGGAACCCCAGGTTTTTCACTCTTTGAGTTACTGTATGGGCATAGGGATTTGATTCATGATGAGTGGGAGGGTGAGTGTGAATCCTACAAGAAGTCTGTTGTGGCATATGTCCCAAACCTCAGGACAAGGCTTAGGGAGGTCATGGGTTTGGCCTAGGAGAACCTAGCAGGAGTCCAACAGCAGGAAAAAGGTCTGGTATGACAGGAATGCTTGAGCTTGAGATTATGCTGTGGAACAGCAGGTTATGGTGCTCATTCCAGTGAGACACAATAAGCTGCAGGAAGCTTGGGAAAGATCCTCCAAAATAGTAAGGAAGATCAGTAATGTTAACTACATGGTAGAACTGATAAGCAAGAGGCAGGGACACAAACTGTACCATGTTAACCTGATGAAGCCTTACCAAGATAGGGAGGCTCTTGTGCTAAGTATTTGCAATGGGTGGCAGGAGGAGTGTAAGGGGGATCTGGTGACTGATCTCCTCAGTGAGGGTTGGACTGACATCTCAGTGGAAGAGCTAGCAGTCTCCCAGTGGCTATCCCTTACCCAGGTTTGAAAAATCTGAGCAGTATTATAGGAGTTTGGGGACATGTTCACTGGGAAGCCTGGATGCACCCACTTGGTGCATCACTGTAGTGGGATCAGCAATGCCAATGCAGATGGGATCTTAAGACAGGCTGTGGGTTAATGTATTCCCAGACAGGCTTATTTCTCTGAAGCCATGTTTCTCCAGGGTCACATGAAAAACTAGCTTGAGTGTTCAAAGGGTGGGGGGAGAAATGTGAGATGTGAGGGATTGCCAGCTATGCCAGAATGCAGTCAGAGACACAATGTCTGGGCTGGGCTCCTGCTCTTATTGTCCTTAGTGGAGAACTAATTGCTACCCTGGGATAACAGAGAATGGCTGGGTAGTCTCTGCAGGAAGGGTGAAAGGGTTGGAATTGTTTTACAGTCTTCAGATGCTGGAATAAACCTTAGAAAAGTTCTAGGTATGTATTGTGACGCATCTGTGCTAGATCCTGCTCAAGTTTTTAGTCAGGGGGGTAGTGTGGGAACTACAGAATCAGGTGATGAGATGTGATGTCATTCTGTAGCCAGCATTGAAATTGCATTTATTTACCATTTAGAGATGTGACAGAAGACACTCATCACTCTGTTTTAGAACTGACAAGACCACTCACCCACTTCATCTTGCCTTGCTTTAGTAAGTAACCAGGGAATAGTAATTCTTCAGTCAGGAAAATAGTGAGATTAGCTAAAAGTAATGTTTTTCTGTATCTATCTAGTCTTTAAATCTATGTTATTTTTATATTTCCTGTGAAATGAAACTCTGGTGTTTATTGTAAATAGATATTCAGTATTTTTATGTTTTCTGCTTTATTTATTATTAAATATATCTAAACCTTTCATTGTGGCTGGTCATTTAGAAAATAGTTTAACCTTTGTGAGTAATTGTATGTATTTGGTGGCACTGTGGCTTCATGCTCCTGAACGTCTTGCTGCTTGGTTAATACTACCATTTGTATAAGCATTAATTTTACTAAGAGTAATTGGGTAACCTGGTAAGAGCCTTAAAGTAGCTGGCTGGGGGCAGTCAATCTACCTTATAGTCTGGATGGAGGTGGTATATCTGGTAAATCTGTGACAGCCTTTCCCAGGTGTGTGTGTCTGTGTGAAAATCAAATCTCAAAGAGTGTGTGTGGCAGTTACTAGGAACAGGGGCACACAGCACTGATTTCTGCAGTGAGAAAGGTGGAGTCTTATTTGGGGCCTGGGGAGAATAACCCAGCCCCAGGACTACAGTGTGCTCCCTGTGTGCTCTTAATGGAAATTATGCTTGGTACAGAGATGCTTATCTGAAAATACTGTGTGTATCCATTTTTGTTCTAAGTGAACATTCCCCACTGGTGTCAGTGGTGAGGATTGAAGTGCCTAGATTAGTGGCCCAGAGTGATGTAACAATCAGTATGTACTATATTCTCATTTTTCTTTCCTTCTTTATGTGGCTGAAGCTGTGCCTCTGGGTGAAAGAATACCAGTCTCTAACTTTATTATTTTTTCTAGGTTGCTCCCTGCCTCTGTTTTCTGTGTAGGCTTAATCACTGGTAGTTCATTTCCTTGTCCTGATAAGGTATTCTATCAAAATGACTGTTAAATTAGGTAAAGAGCTACAGAATGGTCTACTTTCATGAGCACAGTTTTTATTTCTATGTTGTCTGTTACCAACTAAGACATTGCGCTTAATAACTTTGCATTGGCACAATAACAGAATGCAGTCACAACCATTCTAGCATATGATTTATCTCTTCCATATACATAACGTCATTAATACCATGATTTTCATGGGTCAGTTTTCACAGATGTGATACTATTGCTATTAGTAGTATAAAATCTGTGTACACAACCCCTTTTTCACATTTCATACGCAAAATGTATATAGTTGATACTTTTTTGTTACAACAGTTGATTCAAGCTTAGAGTGCATACTTTTGTCTATCTTTCTAATAGCATAACAAAACATTTAGAGTCCTTAGGGTCAGTTTGATACACCCACTTTCTTAAAGTAGTAGTTGATGATCTCTTAAATGTGTGAATGTCTAACATTCTACCATTTTATATTTAGTGTGTTGACCCTTGCATGCTTTAAGTAACATAATTAAGATCTTGCTGTTTTGTTATAAGGAAACGTCCAGCTATCTAACTTCTGAGCTTGTGTCTCTGACCAGTTCTAGCAAGTGATATCTTTTTAACCTTTTCTGTAGTCCTGAAACTCACTCCTTTCCATGACTGTAAGGGTTTTCAGCAGTTCTCCACTTAGCTGAAAAAATCCGGGCTTAGTTGGCTCAGTCTCATTCCTCCTGATCAGAGTACCACTCAAAGGCAACAAGTTGTATCTGAAGGTGCTCCTTCTTGGTTAATTGGTTTAGTGGTGAAATGGTCCTTCATGTTACCACTGATGTTTTTTTTCACAGCACATTCACTATAGCAGTTCTGCAAACACTATTTACATCCATATTTACAAACGTTTGGGTAACTTGTACTTCACCATTTGACAAGATCCACCACACTGTGCTGCAACATCTACCAACCCATTTTTCTGTCTATATATAGCTAATTATATAACACACACACACACACACACACACACACACACACACACACACACACACACACACACACACACACACACACACACACGTATATATTTAGACACAAAGGTCCCATCAATTTGTTTGAATGTTCAAATGATAGAACAAATGTTGGTAGAAGAAACATGCTGGCATTTGTATGTGGGAGATCATGCTACTGCAAGGGTAGGGATCTGCCATTTCTTCACTGTTGTGCAATCTCAAAATAGGTATATATGTAATTAGCAGGTGGTGAGGTGATGCAGAGTGGTTTGTCCCTTGCATAAAACATGTTTTTTTTTTTTTTTCAATGTTGTGCAGTTCAATCATTTGAGAGCAATGTTCTGACATTTCAAACATTTAAATGGTCAATTTATTGACTAGATCCATATCTATCTATATCTATATCAAGATATGGGTCTATTTCACTTCACCTAAAACTCATTTTGCCGACTTTCATTTGACCGAGACCAAATCACCTACATTTCAAATTGCAGACAACTCATTTGACTGACTTTCATTTCACCGAATGTTAAGCTATATATGTGATGTGGGCTTTCCTGCAACTGTGACTTGCTTGATAAAAAGAATTACTGTAACTTACAGTGCTGACTGTCAGAAAACTGATAGTCATGTAGAAAGTAGTGTTGTAGTATCTCTAAATATGGATATGTCTCTTTATATTTTGATGGGAAGTATCAAAAGTAATATGGTGGATGTTTTGTGCGTTCCCTGCAGTAGTGGCAGCGTGTAGAGTACTGTAAGGTAAGTAAAAGTTATATGTCCTTTTCCCCACTGTAGTGTGATCCTGCAGATAGTATATATAGTTGGGGGTGTGTGGGGGGCACAGACCCCCCCCACATTGGGGGGTGTAGGGGGCATAGCTCTCCACCTAGTTTGGTTTTATATTGTCCGGTTTCTGTTAAGAGGGTAAGTAAGTAGTTTTTAAATTCTGGAAAGAGTTAGTCATTGGTGTTGTCAGTGTGCATGCCTATGGTGTAAAATCTAGTATGTTAAAATTCAGCATAGTAAGCCGTTGGTGAAATGAGAGTCAGTCAAATGAGTTGTCGGTAGTTTGAAATTTAGGTGATTTGGTCTCGTTCAAAATGAAGTCGGTCAAATGAGTTTTAGGTGACGTGAAGTAGATCCCAAGGTGTTGGTATAGTGTTTTTATAGTTGGTGGCTTTGCAGTTGTCCACCCCTAGTGTAAATTTGATCTGGGACCCTCCTCCCAGTCTAGTGTCATTACCTTATTCTACCCAGTACAGGGAGTACATTTGAGAAGGCCAATCAGCTTAGTTTCTGCTAGTCCTTTCTCTCTCCTAAAAAAAAAAAAAAAAAACTTTTTCTAAGCCTGTTTCCTGCCTTTCCTGTGGGTAGTTTAGCCTGGATATAGATTTGCTGTGTCCAGGACTATTTATAGGCTTCTAGGGCCCAAGCCTTTCTGTGTTGGAGGGAAGCCTTCTAGCTTAATTTTGTTTCTTAGAACTAGCCAGTTTTTTGTTTCAGCACTTGTTCAGAACTCATTGTAAGCACTAAATAAGCTACAAATTACTACAGCACTCAACTTTCCTCACCGTCTAGAGGAAAAGAGTTTCTAGTACTTAACAAATAAGCACCTATCCAGGCATGTCTAAGGGTCAGCCCTCTGTGTTTTCTCCTATCTACCTGATGAATCTGGGCATCTTGGGGCAATGCAGTAATTGCCTCATGTACACAGACAACCCTCTCCTCCTACCACACAACACTACAACTTGTGAGAGATGCACTTATATAGCCAAATTGGAAGCAAAGCTCTCTTCACCCAAGACTGGACTAGAGAGTCAAGAGGAGAAGGTAAACACTTGTACCACACCACACTCAGCACATAGTCCCTCAAAACCTACACCACCAAAACACACACATAGAAACACAAAACATACACCTACATTCACAGAGGCTCTCAGTAAAAACCTTCCCAAGCAACAGGGACCTCCAAAGCAGAAACACAAGCAACCTCCACCCCTCAACACAACCCAAATGACACATAGCCCACAAACTCAGTGTGCCACTCAACCACAGCCCATAAGGCATAACAACGTACCCAACACTCTAGTCATAGTGCACACTGATGTTCCACTCACCAGGCTAAACAAGGAGAAAGTTACTGTCAGCTGCATGTCGGGTGCCAGGATCCGCCACATAACGCATGCACTCAGGTCACCCCACAACAAGTACAAATATGACTCTGTCATTGTCCATGTTGGTGTGAATGACCTGAGATGTACCTCCTTGGACTACATGAAAAGGGACATGGAGGAGCTGTCTGATCTTGTAGCCCAGGCAGGTATGACCCTAGCCCTGAGTAGCATCCTGCCATCACCCAGAATGATACCACAGTACAAGGACAAAATGATTGACTTCAACAATTGGCTAAGCTTCTGGTGTTATTCTAAGGGGATCCAGTATCTGTCTGCCTGGGATGACATGATCGACAAGCCATGACGCTTTGCCAGAGATGGCCTGCACCTGTCGCCCCTGGGATACTGGATACTGGCTAAGGCTCTAGCCACCCCTATAGTGCCTTTTTTAGGCAAGGTTCAATGACAAATTCACCACTCTAAAAGGTACAGGCAAGAAGAATCTAAGGGTATTGCTACTCAATGCTAGAAGTCTAAACCTCAAAATTCACTCTCTCGAGGCACTCCTTAAAATGGAGAACATCGACATCTGTGCAGTGACAGAGACCTGGTTCAAGGCTCCAGAGAGTACCCCTGCATTACCACACCTTTCGGCCACCTAACCTGGACCGGAACACTAAAGGCGGAGGCGTGTCCATATTCATTAAGGATATCCACACCTCCAGGCTAGTTGCTCAGCATAATGCATCCGAGATTATCCAAGTGCAACTAACTCTGGGCAAGACCGCAATCCAAATTGTAGCTTGCTACAGATCCCCCACCATGCCCCAGGATTCCCACTTGTCATTTCTTAATACACTGGAAAATATTAGGGTACAACCTAACACCCTAATAATGGGCGATTTCAACTACCCTACCATTAACTGGGAAAACTACTCATGTACCAACTCTTGTGCTCAACGTTTTCTGGAATTCATAAATTCCAATGTCATGGATCAACTTATCCACACCCAGTGGCGGCTGGTGACTTCAAATCACAGGGGGCCTGCAGGAGACGCTGAATGGGTGGGGTCAAAGGGAAGGGGTGTGGTCAACCATAAAGGGGAGGAGCTATGCACAAAACCACAAAAAACTAACTTTAATTAAATACGCTGCCCTGGGTGGCAAACCATCTTTATGAAAGTCCAATCAAGACAAAAATAAGTGTAGAAGAATAAAAATATTTCAATGCATTGGCTGCATGACAGCTTACTTAATGTCTAGATGGAAACAAAAGGTTGTGAGGCATGAAAAAATAAATTACTTTTTAAATACATTACTGGAATGCCAGTCAAAATCAAGTATAAGAAAAACCAGAAGCACTCAACTCAAACCACTTCTCCTTGCACTGCAGTTCTAATTATAATATATTCAGCTTTATTAAAGTACCAAGCAACATGCTGAAAGTAGAAATCTATGTGATGCCCCACTTGTAAAAATGTTTCTTATCCAAAAAAGACCTGCTGCCTGACAACTTGTTTCATGGGGAAAACATGATAAAAATAAAAAATGAAAAGCAAACAAGAAACAAGCTCAATATACATTGCTTAAAGGATTACTGTACAGGTTATGGACCACACATGATTGGCATTCTGTTTAGTTTACGGGTAAAGTCTGTAGAGATGACTGGAAGTCTCCAACAAGTGTAATGAGCTTTTTAAAATAATGGAATCCTGTCCTTTAATACCCAAGGCTTATACATTATCTAGTCAAGTATTCTCTGCATGGCAACAACAGAAAGGCTTTCAATGTTGGCAATTCTTTAACAGTATGCTTATTAAAGCTTACTTGCATCTTACGATGTCAGACAAGCTTACCTTATGGTCATTAAAGCATTGCTACTTAAACACAGAGCAACAGGCACCTTGAGTAATAAGCATAAATCTGAGTAATAAGCATAAATCAACAGTACAAAAATATGACAGAAACCAGACCATTCTGCAAAATCAAGGACAGATGAAAAGCCACTGTAGTACTTATGCAGTGTGTCCTCCCCATCCAAGGTAGATACAACTACTCCTTGCCTTGCTTGGACACATCCTCCAGAGTCACTACATGGGGGAGTGGGGTGCAACAAGCATGTCACAATTTGAAATCTCTCTGGCTGACTGTGATAGCCCTGACACATTTGTCATACCTCTCAACCTCAAGAGCAAGAAATCTGGACAAAGCCATACACAGAAGTGGGACAAAGGCACAACAATAAGGACAATTTTTAAATATTGCTCTAATAAACTTAGAAAGATAACAGAATAGGTCTTGCATTAGTATGAATTTTCTGAATGGTATAAAATCTGAAACTCAAATGTCTGTCATCTTCTAACTTCAGTCTTTAGTGATTTGTCACTAATTTGCCAAAAAACAATTTTATGAAAAATGGACCAAAAATGTGATGCAAAAATATAAAATAGACACACAATACAGCTGCTACCTGTCAAAGAAGGGACACTTTAATATTAGTACTGCTACCTTGAGCAGCTAACAAAATAAAATAATCTACATGCATTTCAAGTAATCTATAACTTTGATTATTACAGTTATTTCTTAATTGTAAACCCTCCATGTTTTCTTCCAAAATTGCTATTTTGCAGAGGGATTATTAGGGGGAAGAGCAACATTTTGAGCCAAAAATTGGGGACAGTTGAGAGGTTGGCTATGCCTAATTCTATAAAGCAATTTATTTGCATGTACCTCTCAACCTGTTAATGCAGTAAATCTGAACAAGGCCAAATATATTGGGGGCACATATAAACAGTACTAAAATTGCTCTTGTATAAATTGAGACAGTTGATAGAACGGCTCTTACTTTAACATGCATTTTTATGAAGGTTATGAAGTCTGAAACTTATTTAGTGACTTCTGGCAAATCATTTAGGAATTAAAACTACAAATTTTATGAACAACAAACCAAAAATAAGAAGCAAAAATCTATTCATTCTTTGAAAATCTGGACAGTTGGGAGGTATAGTTCAGCTGGGCCTGTCTGAGTTTGCTGCCCTTCCACCCCCTGACAAAATAATGGTTGAAATGGAGCGTCTGCAGCCATTCCAATTAACCATTACTTGGCTATTTCACTCCATTTACCATAAACACTAATGTGCATACTGCTTTACTTCAATGATTGGACTTCATTTGAAAGTTTTATTTTGTATTTTACAGCACAAACATTAAGTCATCTGTTAAACAAAGCAATGCAGTCTCACAATGAAAACTTAGCATTAAAACTTCTCTGCCCTTGAAACTCACATTCATTGAAACAGCATTGAAACCCACATTCAAAGAAAATACATTTTGCCAGTGGCAGATAAAGATTAATTTTGGGCTGTTTTCGCATCATAGGCCCCTTGCATATGAAACATACATGTGCACTTTGATACACCTTCCTCATTGTACTAAAAATTATATTCCTACAATACAGTACACTTGTTAGAGGGTGTTTTAAATTTGTTTTGAACATTTTTCCAGTAAGCAATGAAACAAAACATATGCACCCATAATGGCAAAACTGCCCAGTTGAGAACATTTATCATAAAAAAGTCTACTCAGACTTCCACAGTCCACCATTATTAGTAAATATACACAATTCTACAGTCCACCATTATTAGTAAATATGCACAATTCCACAGTCCACCATTATTAGTAAATATGCACAATTCTACAGTCCACCATTATCAGTAAATATGCACAATTCTACAGTGCACCTTTATAAGTAAATATGCACAATTCTACAGTCCATATTCAGTGAATTCAGTTCTTGCCATAGCTGTCAACCTTAGCACAAAAACCTGGACGAAGCCAATAATTGGGGAATACAATCCCAAAAATAGGGACAAATTTAAAATATTCATCTTATAAACTTAGAAAATTGCTAGAAAAAAAGGTTGTGCTACTATGTATTCTGAAGAACATGAAGTTTGAAATTCAAATGCCGGTCAATTTTACTGCGGACAGAACAAAAAATATTTTCAGCAGAGACGCAGGAATTAATACTGCAGACACGTCTTTGTAAAATGGCAGGGCACCAGAGCAAATCCACACAAACACAGGGAGGAGACGCAGACTCCACACAGAAGCCACCCCAACCAAGAATCAAACCAGAAAACCTATAACTGTGAGGCAACAAGACTACCACTGCACCATCAAATCTGCAAGGAATTAAACATTCAGAAACCTGAAGTCTGAAATTCAAATGCCGGTCAATTTTACTGCGGACAGAACAAAAACAATTTTCAGCAGAGCAGGGATTAATACTGCAGACACGTCTTTGTAAAATGGCAGGGCACCAGAGCAAATCCACATAAACACAGGGAGGAGATGCAGACTCACACAGAAGCCACCCGACCAAGAATCAAACCAGAAAACCTATAGCTGTGAGGCAACAATACTACCACTGCACCATCAAATCTGCAAGGAATTAAACATTCAGAAACCTGAAGTCTGAAATTCAAATGCCGGTCAATTTTACTGCGGACAGAACAAAACAATTTTCAGCAGAGACGAGGGATTAATACTGCAGACACGTCTTTGTAAAATGGCAGGGCACCAGAGAAAATCCACACAAACACAGGGAGGAGATGCAGACTCCACACAGAAGCCACCCCAACCAAGAATCAAACCAGAAAACCTATAGCTGTGAGGCAACAATACTACCACTGCACCATCAAATCTGCAAGGAATTAAACATTCAGAAACCTGAAGTCTGAAATTCAAATGCCGGTCAATTTTACTGTGGACAGAACAAAAACAATTTTCAGCAGAGATGCAGGGATTAATACTGCAGACACGTCTTTGTAAAATGGCAGGGCACCAGAGCAAATCCACACAAACACAGGAGATGCAGACTCCACACAGAAGCCACCCCAACCAAGAATCAAACCAGAAAACCTATAGCTGTGAAGCAATAATACTACCACTGCACCATCAAATCTGCAAGGAATTAAACATTCAGAAACCTGAAGTCTGAAATTCAAATGCCGGTCAATTTTACTGGGGACAGAACAAAAACAATTTTCAGCAGAGACGCAGGGATTAATACTGCAGCCACGTCTTTGTAAAATGGCAGGGCACCAGAGCAAATCCACACAAACACAGGGAGGAGATGCAGACTCCACACAGAAGCCACCCCAACCAAGAATCAAACCAGAAAACCTATAGCTGTGAGGCAACAATACTACCACTGCACCATCAAATCTGCAAGGCATTAAACATTCAGAAACCTGAAGTCTGAAATTCAAATGCCTGTCAATTTTATTTAACATTTGTTAATCAGGACAGTCTGACTTGGAACAAAAAAACAATTTTCAGTAGAGGCTCAGGAAGAAATAATGCAGACATGTCTTTGTAACATGGGAGGACATAAAAGCAAACCCACACAAACACAGGGAGAAGATACGGACCCCACAAAGAAGGAACCCCAGCCAAGAATCAAACCTGAGAACCTGCAGCTGTGAGGCAACAACGCTACTACTACACCATCAAATATCAAGCATTGCAACATTTACAAACCACAGATATTATGAGGAACAGATCAGATCAAATATGAGGCAAAAATCTGCAATTTTTTTACAAATGGTGGTGGGTAGGGAACTCAAGTCTTTAACACCTGCATACAGGGTACAGGGTTCAAGCCTGAGGTATTCCCTACCACACCACCATGAGCACCTGGGGCATTTTCACACACACACACCAGCTAACACATACACAACTCCAGTTACAAGCACCAGCTAACACATACACAACTCCAGTTACAAGTACCAGCTAACACATACACAACTCTCACACACACACACCAGCTAACACATACACAACTCCAGTTACAAGCACCAGCTAACACATACACAACTCCAGTTACAAGCACCAGCTAACACATACACAACTCCAGTTACAAGCACCAGCTAACACATACACAACTCCAGTTACAAGCACCAGCTAACACATACACAACTCCAGTTACAAGCACCAGCTAACGCATACACAACTCTAGTTACAAGCACCAACACATAAAGTAAAATGCACCATACACTTACCTGTCTATTCTCCATACCATATCCTGCCCGCGCAATACTCACAAAGACCCGCAAGATCCCAGTAAAGCTCCTTCCCGATGACGAGATCCCAAGCTCCCTCCTGAGACTGTCCTGGCTGTTGCAGTCCGGATGCGCTACATCCTTCCAGCGTGTCTGTGCACTTTAAAAGTGCACAGACGTCTCCTTGCGTCCCTCTATGGGTCCTGCCGGACTGCCTTGAGCATGCGCATAGACCGACGGTAGTCGGGACTACTCGCGCGGCAAAGTCCGCGAAAATTTTAAAAAATAATTTTTTTTTTGTTTTCTTTTTATTTTTGTTTTCTTTTTTAATTTGAGGGGGCTGCAGTCCGGCAGCCCGATGCCACGAGCCGCCCCTGTCCACACCCCCCACCAGGGGCAGCAATATCCTAGACCTGGTTATTACCAACATGGGCAACCGGTGCTCCACACCACAGGTCAATTCCTTATTGGTCAGATCCAACCATAAGCTAATCACCCTAGACATCCACATCCCTCCCCCACCCCCCATTAGGGAAACCACAGTAAAAAATTTCTCCAAAGCCAACATCACGCTTCTTAAGACAGAAGTGGCAAACTTCATGACACCCATGCTGATGGACAATAGAGGTATGACTGCTGAATCCTACACAAATGCACTTTATAAGCACTTACATGAGTGCATGAATCATGCAATCCCTAACAGAACCAAGATGCTATCCTCCAAAAAAAGGAAGCCAATCTGGTGGTCCCCTGCCATAAACAAACTCTACAACAGAAGAAAGAAACTGTTGCAAAAAAGAGTAAAATCCCATGATTGGAGAAATTCCCTGGTCAGCTTCAGTAAGAAGCTGAGATCCCTCATAAAATCCTCTAAAGCTAGTTATGAAAACAAAATCACCACTGACTCTAAAGACAACCACAAAGCATTCTATAGCTATGTCAAGAATCTCAATGGCAACACTCAGATCTGCTCTGAGTTACAGCACAATGGCACTAAATATACAGAACCAACGGATATTGCCAACATCCTGGCAGATAGGTTCAGTGCTAACTTTACCCCTCTGTCATCCTCTAAAGGGCCCATCTCTATACCAGAAGAATGCAAAGTTCCTGTAATCACGGCTGCACAGGTAAAAAACACACTATCCAAAGCCAAGAACACAGCATCCATGGGACCTGACGACATCCCAGGCTGTTATCTACATGAACTACAGAACGAACTGGCACCCCACCTAAGTACCATGTTCAATCATAGCCTCACCTCAGGTTATGTGCCCACTGAATGGTGCACAGCGACAGTTATCCCACTCCACAAAGGGGGAGCCACCACAGACCCCGGAAACTACCGCCCCATTAGACTAATGAGCCTGGTCTGCAAGGCTATGGAATGTATCATCATGGAACTTATAAACAATGACATTGGCAATCTCCAAACTCAGGACCCCACCCAGTTTGGGTTTGTAAAAGGCAGATCATGTCTCCTAAACCTGATAGACTTCTTTGAAGCAGTCACCAAAGCTGTAGATGAAAGTAAGGTGTTTCACACAGTCTATCTAGATCTCGCCAAGGCTTTTGACACCATCCCCCACTCTGGAATTATAGATAAACTCACTAAACTAGATATAAATCCCTATGTCACAAGATGGGTGGCCAACTGGCTCACTGACAGAATCCACACTGTGAAAGTAGCAGACTCCAAATCCAGCTTCAGACCAGTGACAAGTGGAGTACCACAGGGTTCAGTCCTGGGTCCTCTCCTGTTTGGTATCTACTTCTCTGAAGTACAGGCCAACACAGAAGGTCTTTGGCTAATGAAGTTCGCAGATGACTGCAAACTAGGAGCCATAATCAAAACTCCAAAAGATGTGGACATCCTACAAAAGGGCCTTGCTGAGACAGATGCCTGGTGTCAAAGCCATGGCCTCAAGCTCAATGCCAAAAGTGCATTGACATTCCTTTGGTAAAAACTCAGTACCCATGAACTACCACATAGGTGGTAGTCTACTTAACACCGAAAGTGTGATAAGAGACCTTGGGACACTGGTGGACAGTAGTCTCTCCTTTGATAATCACATCGCCACAGTAGTCAGGAAATCCTTCTATGTGGCACACCTCATCACAAAAGGTTTCTCATCCAGGAAAAAAGAGGTCATTGTTCCCCTCTACTCGTCACTCATTAGACCCATTATAGAGTACAATGCCCCTTTTGGTATGTACCTCACAAGACATCTACAACAACTGGAAAGGCCAAATAAATACCTCACAAAGAGGATTACTGGCCTCAAAGAGATGCCCTATGCAGACCATCTAAAAAAACTGCAGCTTTACTCCATTGCATATCGCCTAGTCAGAGGCGATCTCTGCCTAACACACAAAGTTATGTCAAACCCAGAGCTTTTAGACCTGCTCCACTTAAAGAAATCCCAATCCCTCTGAGCTACATGCTCTAGGGATCTAAACCTCGTCATCACAATAAGCAGAACATGCTGGAGGGATAGATTCCTGTCCCAGAGACTTCCCATACTCTGGAACAAACTACCTATCTATATCAAACAAAGCTCCTTATTAGCACTGTTCAAGAAAAATCTTGTTGATTGGATGGGAGATAGGAAATTCACCCCAGGGATCACCTCTGTGGCTCTGCTCGACTGTGGCACAGGAAAATAATTTTCTTGGGTGGCGAAAGTCAGGGTACCTTTGGCTAGGCTTGTATAGGCCCTAGGGCCAATAGCCTAGTACATACCTATGAACCTATGAACATATATATATATATATATATATATATATATATATATATATATATATAAAATTTGCTCTGCTGAGTCAACAACGGAACTCTTGCAGATGAGCCAGAATGCCTTCACCACCACTGAAAGCTGAATGGCAAATAATCACCTAGCACTAAACCCAAACCAAACTAAATTGCTACTATTCACCCCCAAGAAAAACCTCTCTGTCAGCAATTTAGATTTCACCATTCACTCACAAACCAACTCTACCATAGAGGTTGTCTCCCACACCAAGTTGCTAGGAGTCATGCTCGATGAAAACCTGACATTTGACCTCTACATCCAGAATAACATAAAAAAAAAACTATAAGCTAGGCACCCTCTACTGACAAAAGTTCTATCTTAAAAGTTTTCTAAGCAAACTCTTGCCTTAACCTTTCTCTTAGCTTCACTCCTCTATGGTGCTCCTCTCCTCACCAACATCCACCTCACCCTAAAAACCAAGCTTGAATTATGTTACAACAAGGTAGTCAAGTTTGCCACCAACACTAAACACTCTTCCCATTACTGCAATGCCTTAAAATCACTTAAATGGCTATAACTCCCACATCAGCTAACCTACCTACAGCTCATCATCACAGCTCATAAAATCATTCAAAAACCCTTAGACTGCCCTGCTGTCTCCCCCATCCTAACTCACTACCACCCAAATAGACCACTTGGATCTGAAAATCAACTTCTTTTGAAAGTGGACATACCTAAACTTCCTCCTAGCAAATTGCTTTATTCCTTCTCTATTGCCAAGCACTGGAACTCTCTCCCATTAGCTATCAGAACCTCCAGTAGCATCTCTTGCTTCAAAAAAATTTCTGCGGCATCACCTCTCTACCCTATGGCAATGTAAATGTATGAACTCTCATCCGTCCATAACCTAGCTATCTGCATTCTAAATTTGTTGCTGGTGTAATTTACATCTTTACTCCTGAAAACGATCTTTTTCTCTAGTCAATACTTCTAATTTATCTCTGTTTTCTCTATCCACTCTCACCCTTTTCATTTAACCATACCTGTCTCTCCACTCTGCTACCTATTATACCAAAACACCTTCAGTATATTGCCAAGATATCTTTACTTCATTACAAAACCCTTAGACTACAATAATTTAATCTCTTTACTAGTTTGAGACTCTTAACCACTAAAATTGTGTACATATTATGTATTTTGCACACTTTCAGCCTTTGTATACTACTCTCTGTTTGGTAACATTGCTTGTATAGCCAAACTGTTTTATTTTATATTTTATTTTACATTTTATGTATTGTCATATTGTGGAGCTTTGTATATTTCTGTCTGTTTTGTTATGTTGCTTGTAAATCCAAAATTGTTTTATTCTACATTTTATTTTACATTTATTTATTTATACAGTTAGTGCAGTTTGATAGTCCATTGGGCCATTTACCATGGAGTCGCACAGGAGGTCCTGGGGAAAAGCTCAAAAAAAAAAAAAAAAAAGAAAAAATAAAATATAATAACATACAATATGAGGAGCATGAGCTCAAAAAAAAATGTATATTAAGTAAAATATAAGGTAACACATATAATAAAAAGAACAAAAACAAAACAAAACAAAACATACAATTGACAGTAGTGACCATCTTACAGACAATGAGGGAATAAAAGCAAAAACATAAAAAATTTTTTAAACATATATTATAATTACAGTACAGTACAATTAGAGTACAGGGCTAGTACAAGGTAGGTAGAGTTGGTTATGTGTACAAGAGCATTCCCATTGAGATGCTAGGCTAAAAAATGAAAACTTCTTGTGAAGGCAGAGTGGTTGGAAGTAGTGCGGATGTTTGGTGGTAGGGAGTTCATTTTATGTATTGTCATATTGTGGAGCTTTTCTCCGCAGGTCTCCACTGAAAACGGATTATTTTGGTCCAGTCGACTATCCCGGTAAACAAATGCCAATATATATATATATATATATATATATATATATATATATATATAGGTATATATATGTTTATAAAGATATATATCTATATCTATATCTATATCTATATATATATATATATATATATATATATATATACATATATGGATATATATCTTTATATCTAATAACAATCTATATATATATATCTATAGAGAGAGAGAGAGGAGATAGAAATATACATACATATATATGTATATATAGATAGATAGACATATATGAAATAGGAATCAGAGTTTGCTGTTTGTAGTTATGGGACTTGCATATCTTGCATTCCTGTTGCTTGCTAACTTCATCGTTATTTATATCTGTATCTATCTATATCTATATCTATCTGTAAAATTAAACCACAGGTAGTATGTCAAAAGCATCAAAATTGCTGGATGAGCCTCCTTAAAGATCATGTTTAAAGTGATGAAACAAAGTTTTATTTTTGCATAAAAAGTGTTCCCATACATCCATTTACAACACTCTTTTATGTAAAAGTAAAACACTGTTTTAAAGTATTTTTCAGAAAATTAACATTTAAAAAATGTTCTGAAGATGGAATTGTAAGCTAGTCATGCCATATCTACTGTATTAATATTAATGTGGTAGGAGGAGGTGTGCACATCACTTTGGGGGGCCAGTCTAGTTAGAATGAATTAGAGAGACTAAATGCTTGTGAAACAATTATTTAATTGCCAGCCTGTTAATTTAAGAGTTTGGCAAAAATCTTTTAAGTGAGTGAGACCCAGTGAGAAATCCAAGTGGAGCTACTGAAGACAACTTTAATACATCCCTGTCCCAAATACATACAGTCATCAAGAGGGCCTTGGCATGTTAAAGAGTCAATTTAGGTGCCTGGATGAATCTGGGATGCCCTTCAGTCCAACTCAGCCACTGCATACAAGATGTTTACTGGATGTTGCATTCTGCACAATGTGGTCATGCACCAGTTTGGTGGTGAAGTGACCCATGCTGTCACTGCAGCTTCCACTTCCAGTCTTACCATGACTATTATTTACCAGCTGGCAGCAGTAGTAAGGGACTCCCTGTGGCAGGCTCGTGCATGGTATATAGCTGCGCAGGTAAAGAGAGGGTGTCTAGTCCAGAACTATGGACCATGGAATTCAAGTTAGTGTTTCCTTTCTTGTAAAAACATATTGTATAATGGATGCGTGTGGTGATATATGCAGACTATGCTGCATGATGCATGGTATACTTTCATTGTTCATCAGACATTCCCTTTTATTTATTTTTTTTTAAATTTCAGAACAGGTACTCATATTATTGTTTATAAAGTTATGTCTAAATATTCACTGAACCTATTCAGTGGTGTTGCAAAGTATCATATAAGGCATAATTACATTTTAAATGTTTTACACAAGAAATTCTGCTGAGGTGGTGTACCTAAATATGCACGTACTGAATTTCCTGAAGTAGTACATTTAATAAAAAAGTTTTATTTCAGTATTTCACATGAGGTGATACCTTACACTTGAATGTAAAATGTATAAGGTGTTTTTTTTATTATGCAATGTTTACTCAGTTTTAACTATTACATTCTTGAAATGCATTATTGTTCTCTGTTAAGGTACTGCAAATTAAATTATTTCATTTTGTCATACACAATAAGATGTGTCCTTTGTGCAGTGTTGAGGGTTGAGGCAACAGTGTTAGTTAAAATTGCAGGATACTGATGTAATCTTTTTTTATTTCCTAAGAAATGTTTCTCTAAATAGTGTGCAGCACTTGTTTTAGGATCTCAGCAATTGTTAGCTGCAACATTGAGATTGACTAGACTATTAATAATGTAATTCAGTGCAGTCTGAATACTATGACACACAGCTTTCTTTCCAGTTATTTCCTTTAATAGTAAGCAATAGCATTATTGAAATGAAACACATGCAGATACATTTCTTGTCACTGCAGGGTAGTTCCACTCTTCTTTTACCATCTTTGAAATGAAAAATTGCTGCCCTTTAAGCAAGTGATGGTGTCTCAGTAAACTGACTGGCCAAATGCCATGTACTTCCACTTTTTCCTGTCTTGTTTTGTATGACATTAGTTCTTCTTTTCTTAACATTTTCTCCACTGCTGCTGTATTATCCCACAGCAGAAATACCCCCATTTTGAGTTCATTATGAGACCTCCCCATTTGACAATGTTGCATGTGAAGAGAGCGAGGGATATGTTTCCTTTATTAGTAAATTGTATTAAGTTACATTCCCTTCCAAGATAATGTAGGAAGACATGACAGTTGCTTCTGCTTAGTACAGAGCTTCTTCTCATACTGTGATTTGTAGGAGTCTTTGAAGCTGATAGACTTTTAATGACAAAGGTTCTATAACTGTTGATGCCTTCCACACATATTTTAAGACTGTTCTATTGATTGTTGCCCCCCTGGCATGTATTGTTCATCACTATTTTTTCCTGTGGAAAGGGTACAGTTGTCTGTGTTATCATGGTTTTAAGTATATGTCCATGTTACCTCAAACTAAAGGCAAATGCAACAGTTACACAGATCCTTATGGGGGTTATTTATGTTGTACAACACAGTGTGACACTACCTGGAGCAATCTGCATCTGTTTAAGTAAACTATGAGTAATCACTTGAGGCATTTGTCAAATGTTTAATCTTTTCTGTTGTTTCTTGATACAGGACAGCAGAGAGACAGGTAAATGGCCTTCCAGTTTTAGCGCATAAAGATGCAAATAGACTAAGCAATTTGTAGCAAAAGGAAGTGACATTCCTGAAATGACTAAATGTTTTCTGAAAAGGCAACTGTTGCTTAGTGTTATTTAAGATAAGGGATGTATATATATCGAGGATAAGCATTTCTAGTGATGTGTAAGACAACACTCTCCGACTAAAGTATAGAGTAAAATTTGCACCTTTAAGTGGTCCATAGTGTTCCAAGCAGATCTTACCCAGTTCCATATGTGTAGAGTACTTCCACAAAGAATGGAAGAGCTTCCTCCAGCATCAGGGGTGGCTCGTGGCATCGGACTGCCGGACTGCAGCCCCCTCAGCTAAAAAGAAAAAGAAAATGTAAAAAAAAAAAAATACCTTTTCTTGTGTGTAGCAGATATTTTTTTTTAACTTTAATACACAATTCGAGTCCGCGACTCTGAAGTACACGCATGCGCACTTTAACCGCTTTGGGCTGCGGCGGTTTTAAACAGATTTTTTTTTTGTTTTGATTGCAGCCCGGTGGAGTAATGAAGGCATCATTGTGATGCCCAGAAGTCTATGCGGTTCCAAACCGCATAGAATTGGGAGGGGCTCGGACTGCGACGTCCACAGGCACGTCATGACGTGCTTGCTGGGCTAAATGCTGCTGATTGGTTGTCGCTCTCTTCCTGGGCTTTATGTGCTGGGAAAAGAGTGAGAATCAATCAGTCAGTTGTGGGCTTGACTTGTGGATTGATTCGTGACTGATTTAATTTATTTGGCATTGGATTTTAATTTTTTTTTATTTGGGTGGATTTTGTCAGCTGTGCAGCCTGTGCTAGCCTGAAGGAAGAACAGAAGAAGAAAGAAGAAGAAAGAAAAGAAGTTAGAAGAACAGAGTGAAGGTGCAGAATTAAAGTAAGTATTGTAGCTCATGATTCACTTTTCCAGCTGCAACACAATTGTACATTTTTAATTTTTGATAATATTGGTGGGTGATTATGATTAATATTGTCCCTAATTCGGAATTCCATGTATGGTGAGTGTTTCACGTTATACAGGAAAGACCTCCAGAGGCATAGTGAACTGTGAATCAGCACATAACTCTGGGTTCTAGAGAGATACAGCACCAGTATGAAAGGCAATAAACACATTCTGGAAGACTATGAGTATCAATGAGACCAGGGTGATTGAGGTATTACCTCTTTTCCTGAACCCTGACAGGTGAGAAGATGGCAGACCACTTAGAAAAAGCTTTACTTTTTAAGCAATAATGGTTTAAGATACCACCCATTAGTGCAGAATAATGATACTGAAATATGTGCTAAAGGAGATAAACTGCCAGGCTAGTACAACTTAACAGTGCTGGGCCACATGTCTGGCTCCCCTTCAACTCACAGCCACATGCTGACATTTCCAGTGCATATTAATAATTTTGCACAACTAATACAGAACCAGCACAGTGGCAATCACATTTCATCAGTTTACAGTATTATATTTTAATTCATTGTTCCTCAACCAGCCATAAATGTCAGTTTACTAAGACTGCTGGCATTTTCAGCACTGAAAGACTGTACAAGTTCAAGTTTATTTATGTGCTTATCTACCAAGCACCATTATAAGCATTACTTAAAAACACTCAGACATGGATCACAGCAAATGATAAAATAAACCATAAAATTAAAATGTTGAAGTTTACAACAGCATGGCAAACCACCTAATTAATTATTTATGAAGATTTTGTTTGGAGCGCTCTTTCTAAAAGTAGATTAAGGGGAGACACTCATCAAGAGTGCCCATCTTCTGAATCCTATTCAATATCTACTCCTTTTATTTGGAAAGGGTGAAGAGCAGCTTGGTTTTAGCCATTTGTCTTCAATACCTAGCATGGAGTCGCAGCAGCACATCAGTTATACAAACCAGTATTACTCAGCAGACATTCACTGTTTAGGAAAGCAATTCTGAGAGAGAAGTGACAGTAATGGTTAACTCAGAAGTTATTGGAGATGTTGTCTCCATGGCAAGGAAGAATAAAATTCTGACTATGTTGCAGACTATTTAAGTTCAATTACCAGCTCAGGTATCTGTGGGAGCTGGCTGAGTAAGACTGGCATGACTGTCCACTGCTGGTTTGCCTGTCCTGGGGAGTAGGGAGGTAACTCAGGACTGCAACTTTGGTGACACCCAGCAGGAACATGAGGTGCCTCACCCATGGAGTATGAGCCTAAGCAGACTGTGAGGTCATGAGGCACCTGCTAAATCTTCCTTTGGAAAGTCACATTTGTGGAGCTTGGCAAGTCACCAAGGAGGAATGGGGTCCTTTGCATAAGGAGAGGGTAGGTTGTCCTACAGGAACATCAGTGTGGGCCACTCCCTATTACCTGACTCTCAGAATCAGGGGAAAGGATGGCCCAAGCAGAAGGTTGTTGGTTCTACTCCCACAAGGGGTGAATGCTGCCGTACTGAAAAAGTTAAGATACTAAATATGAGTCTGTTATCAGTTTGCCATCCATTTCCTATTGCAATATTACTAGCTTATCATTTTTAATGTAATATAGGCAATTTATTCCTCAGGGGCATCAGACGCTTTATTTTTCGATGAAACCATGAAATATAAAGGTGTTTGCTAGCAGCAACCTCTTCATTAGTTATAGATTTATTTAATGTGTAATTATTTAGATGACTTTTTTACTTCTTCAGAGATTGTGCATATTTACTGATAATGGTGGACTGTAGAATTGTGCATATTTACTGATAATGGTGGACTGTAGAATTGTGCATATTTACTGTTAATGGTGGACTGTAGAAGTTTGAGTAGAATTATGATGGAAATGTTCTGAACTGGGCAGTTTTGTCATTATTGGTGCATGCATTTTGTTTCATTATTTACTGGAAAAATGTTCAAAACAATAGGAAGTCGTATCAAAGAGCACATGTATGTTTCATATGCAAGGGGCCTATGATTTGAAAACAGCCCAGAATTAATCTTTATCTGCCACTGGTAAAATGTATTTTCTTTGAATGTGGGTTTCAATGCTGTTTCAATGAATGTGAGTTTCAAGGGCAGAGAAGTTTTAATGCTAAGTTTGTTTAGCAGATGTCTTAGTGTTTGTGCTGTAAAATGCAAAATAAAACTTTCAAACAAAGTCCAAATCCTCATAGAAGTAAATCAGTATGCACATTAGTGTTTATGGTAAATGGAGTGAAATAGCCAAGTAATGGATCATTGGAATGGCTGCAGGGGGAGGCTCCATGATTTTGTGAGGGGGAATGGTGGCAAACTTAGACAGCCCCAGCTGAACTATACCTCCCAACTGTCCAGATTTTCAAAGAATGAATAGATTTTTGCTTCTTATTTTTGGTTTGTTCCTCATAAAATGTGTGGTTTTCTTTTCTGGCAAAATCATTTAGGAATTAGGTCACTAAATGACACACTGAGTTTCAGACTTCATAACTTTCAGAAAAATGCATGCTACAGTAAGACCTGTTGTTCTATCAACTGTCTCAGTTTATACAAGAGCAATTTTTAGTACTGTTTATATGTTCCCCCAATATATTTGGCCTTGTCCAGATTTATTGCATTAACAGGTTGAGAGGTACATGCAAAT
Source organism: Protopterus annectens (assembly GCF_019279795.1). Lineage (NCBI taxonomy): Eukaryota > Metazoa > Chordata > Ceratodontiformes > Protopteridae > Protopterus > Protopterus annectens. The sequence continues at coordinate 600,707,530 of NC_056727.1, forward strand.
AAATTGCTTTATAAAATTAGGCATAGCCAAACCTCTCAACTGTTCCTGATTTTGGCTCAAAATGTTGCTCTTCCCCTAATAATCCCTCTGCAAAATAGCAATTTTGGAAGAAAACATGGAGGGTTTACAATTAAGAAATAACTGTAATAATCAGAGTTATAGATTACTTTTATTTCAGAAATGCATGTAGATTCTTTTATTTTGTCAGCTACTCAAGTTAACAGTACTAATATTAAAGTGTCCCTTCTTTGACAGGTTCCCAGCTGTATTGTGTGGCTATTTTATATTTTTACATCACATTTTTGGTTCATTTTTTTTTTGGCAAATTAGTGACAAATCATTAAAGACTGAAGTTAGAAAATAATGACAGACATTTGAGTTTCAGATTTCATACCCTTCAGAAAATTCATACTAATGCAAGACCTATTCTATTATCTTTCTAAGTTTATAAGAGCAATATTTTAAAAATTGTCCTTATTTTTGGGCCTTTGTCTCACTTCGTTGTATGGCTTTGTCCAGATTTCTTGCTCTGAGGTTGAGAGTTATGACAAATGTGTCAGGGCCATCACAGTCAGCCAGAGACATTTCAAATTATGACATACTTGTTGCACCCCACTCCCCTATGTAGTGACTCTGGATGTGTCGAAGCAAGGCAAGGAGTAGTTATGCAGTGTAAATGTGCAGAGTATCCCCCCCCCATCCAAGGTAGACACAAGTACTAGAGTGGCTTTTCATCTGTCCTTGATTTTTGCAGAGTGGTCTAGTTTCTGTCATATTTTTTGTACTGTTGATTTATGCTTATTACTCAAAGTGCCTGTTGCTCTGTGTTTAAGTAGCAATACTTTAATGACCATCATCAGGTAAGCTTGGCTGAGATCGTAAGATGCAAGTAAGCTTTAATAAGCATACTGTTAAAGAATTGCCAACATTGAAAGCCTTTATGTTGTTGCCATGTAGAGAATGCTTAACTAGATAATGTATAGGCCTCGGGTATTGAAATGCATATGATAGTATTTGTAATAAAGGACAGGATTACATTATTTTAAGAAGCTCATTACACTTGGAGACTTCCAGTCATCTCTGCAGGCTTTACCCGTAAACTAAACAGAATGCCAATTGTGTGGTCCATAACCTGTACAGTAATCCTTTTAAGCAATGTATCTTGAGCTTATTTCTTGTTTGCTTTTCATTTTTTACTTTGATCATGTTTTCCCCATGAAACAAGTAGATAGTTCTCAGGCAGCAGGTCTTTTTGTGGATAAGAAACATTTTTACAAGTGGGGGCATCAGAGATTTCTTCTTTCAGCATGTTACTTGGCACTTTAATAAAGCTGAATATAAATTATAATTAGAACTGCAGTGCAAGAAGTGGTTTGAGTTGAGTGCTGCTTGTTTTTCTTATACTTGATTTTGACTGGCATTCCATTAATGTATTTAAAAAGTAATTTATTTTTTCATGCCTCACAACCTTTTTGTTTCCATCTAGATATTAAGTAAGCTGTCATGCAGCCAATGCATTGAATATTTTTATTCTTCTGCACTTCGTTTTGTCTTGATTGGACTCTCATAATGACAGTTTGGCACCCAGGGTAGTGTATTTAGTTAGTTTTTGTGGTTTTCAGCATAGCTCCTCCCCTTTCTAGTTGGCCGCACCCCTTCCCATTGACTTCACCCATTCAGCTGTCTCCTGCAGCCCTCCTTTGATGTGAAGTCACCAGCCGCCACTGTCCAGCATGTAAAAAAGATATCTGACATGAAATGTCAAAAGTTCTCTCTAAAACAAATTCTCTTATTGTTATACCTTATGTTTAAAAACAGCAAACAGTCTTAATTGTTTAAACTAATTAGTGGGTGTTATGAATACATACAACAAAAAATATCAAGGAATGTGCCATTTTAAAGTGCCAGCTCTGTCAGTATTCCTGTAATATTAAGGCAAAAGATGGGGCACTGTAATTACCACTATGAGTGGAAAATATCAGGGACATATAGCTGAAGAGATTTTAAATTACTTCAGTTTGTTGTTATCTAGCTTCAGGCACAGGCACCCCATTCATTGCCACACACATACACATTTAAACACAGAGCACACACACACACACACACACACACACACACACACACACACACACACACACACACACACACGTGCGCACTGACATACCTCTCTCATATCTCGGAGTCTCACAGCACTACTGCTAATGCTAATCAGCACTTTTCTGCAGTAATCACCTCTGGTGGTCCATGCATTGTCATACACACCCCCTCATTCATTCTTACACACACACATACACACACACACACACACACACACACACACACACACACACACACACACACACACACACACACATTTCAGGGCTCTAGGTAAAAAATGCTATATTCAGATTTTGTAAAACACTTATATATGCAAATCTAACAAAATGTTTTAACCCTGTATCACTGTGTCACATTTGTTAAGCTGTAACTATATTTGCTCACGGGGTAGTTCCTTGTAGATTACTGTAATTAAACCCAAGATGACTATACCTACATTTCTTGTGTTTGAATTAATACAGTCATAATGTGTAAATGCACACATTGTATATTGTAACCTAGTTCACATCTATGAAAATGACCATTAAGTAAAAGGAAATGGCTAAGTATATGGTATTTGGTGAACCAGTCGAATGATATGTTGTCTTAAAATGTTCCTGTGGGTTTGTTTTGCACCCATCAAGCAAAAACAAGATGAAGGAACAATGTGCATGGTTCATTTCTAGTGCCCAGTGGACTGTGATTGCGAAGAAAAAAAAACTTTATTATGGTAGACTGGTATACTACAATTTGTAAGTTCAACATAGAAAATTCAGTGTACCTACCTGCTCTCATTACTTGATTATCTCATTTTAATAAAGAATTATCTTGGCACAAAAGGTGCTTCTGTGTCTGATTAATGGTTTCATAACACATATAAAACTAAGTGTGACACTGCCAGCCCAGCTATCTGGAATTTTGTAAATAATCATATGTCAATTGTGAATAGTAATATGATTCATATGCTTGTCTTGCAAATGTAAGAGAACTATATGTTATGTGTATATTAAACTGCTGGTGCAGAAGTGTATGTTGAACTGTATGTTATGTACTGACCTTCATAAATGTAACCACAGTGTACCCTGCTGGACAAGAACAGAGATGTGTATGAACTATATACCTGTGCAAATGTATGTTTTGATAGTAGAGGCTGGAGCATGCAGAGTTAACTTACAAAATTTTAAGAAAATAAGTTGATATTAAGTGCTTTACGATGTGCTATAAAAAAGTTAGTTTCAGTGCAACAAGCAGACACAATATCTAGAGCTAGAGGTTTTCCTACTGTCTTGAAACAGAAATAATTGCTAGGTTTAAAATGTAAAAGTGTTTAACTGTTTTGCGACTTCCAGTTCTAGGCAAACTTCTGAGAGATATGTACTTCTCACACAGAGATGCAAAAATTTTGTTAAGTTTCTGTTAGCCTGGGAACTAAAGGCAGAGTGATATCATCCAAAGATGACCCAGCAGTAGTGTTTGATAGTAATTTAAGAACTCTCTCAGAGAAATATTTTGCATTTTGTATCTTGTCTTGGATCTCAAAACATCCATTCAGCACTTCTCATCTGCATTTGCCTTGCTAATACTAACTAGATTACAGTAATATCTTTCAGAGATAGATAGGAATATAGTAAGATTAGTTTAGATGTTTTCTGTATTTATTTGAAACTGTCCTGCAATGTTGTTTTAAAATATTTCCTGTGGTTCTGAACTCTGTAGTTACAGTGTTGATTGAGTATTGTCTTGTTCTTTTATTATTTATTATTAAATATATTTAAACCTTTTAATTGTGGCTGTTTTATTTAGATATATTTACGCTCTTAGAGTTCTTGCATATGTACTTGGTGACACTGTACAGGCCACCCCTAAATAATCTTGGTCTTAATCATACTTACCATTTGGATAATAGTAACATCACACTGTAGGATTGTCACCCTTTGGAAGGACCTTATAGTAGTTGATAAAGAGCTGGTTGGTGGCAGTGATAACTACCTTTTGGTCTGTGCAGAAGGGGGCATAGCTAGTAAACCTGTGGCAGCTTTTCCCAGGAGTGTCTGTGTATTTGTATATAAATTAAATCTCAAAGTGTGTGTGTTAGCTACTTGGGCAGGGACACAAAGCACTGGTTGCACAGAGAGGGTGCTGGAGGCTTTGACTTGACCACTCGGCTGAGATCTTAAGCCTATAGCTGTGCCAGTGGAAAGTCTTACTGGGGATCTGGAGAAAAAGGGAGAAACCTGCCACAGACTGAGTGTGATCTCTGTGTGCTCTTAAGGGAAATTGTACTTTACTGCATATGTACTTGTCATCCTCCCACTGTGTACATCCCTCACTGGTGCTAGTGGTGAGGATTGAGGCTCCTTGATTATTGGGCCACTGCAGGAGCGTCACACTAAGAAAGAAGTCTGTTTTGTCAGGAATCATAAAACATTTATATCAGTTAAGACTAAGGCTGCCAGACTGCAATTCTCCAGAAATACCCTATGATTCAGAAAGAATCCCACCTAAGGCATCAAAAAAAACACTTGTTTCCATGATAGTGTAAAATGTGATTCTGAGACATGTTAGCAATGAGTAAAGACCTCATTAATGGTTAATTTGCATGTCTCTGAATCTCACAGTGTTACTGCTAGTGCTAATCAGCACTTTTCATCAGTAATTACCTCTGGTGGACATGCATCATGTTGGCACAGGCACCCCCTCATTCATTCTCACACATATACATAGTCAAGCGCACACATATATGTAGACTGATACACCTCTTACCTGTGCCCAGAAGACAGAACATTCCCAGTGTTGTCTCTTAGTTTTTCCCTGCCCCTCTTAAATCCTGGATGATTGCAGTCAATAATGCCAAGCATGAGAGTTTCATTCTTCTTATGGTTCAAAAGCTGCATAATGATGAGAATAGATGTGTTGCTCTATTAATTTTTAAAGGACTTAAAGCAGTATTTAAAAACCTCTTTAGTGTCATGTAGTGTTCCTTCTGGCTTTGTCCGGACATATTGAGTACAGCTGTTGAGAAGTATGGTGACCCTCCCTCCTCTCGAAAACATGGACAAACTCCATCCCTCTCAGCTATCCTTAATTTTATATAATGTCCATTCCTTGCCTTATACCTGTCCTGTCTATTGTAACTGATGGATCAGTTCTATCAGTCAATAATACCACACATTAGCGTTTCATACTTTTTATTTCTTATACAATCTATCTAAAAGTAATACCTTCTCTACAGTGCAGAGGATTAAATCACTGTTAATTAGGTGCTTCATGAGTCAAGGCTATAGGATTTAAAGCCTTTCCCTATTCTTCTATTTATTTGCCTATTTATTTATAGGTTCATAGGACGATACTAGGCTATTGGCCCGGAGGCCCTTATAAGCCTAGCCAAAAATTTTGCCCATGGTTCCACAAAGTCAGCATGTGTTTCCCCTGTCCAGCAGGGACACAGGTGGGATCCCAGGGGTGTGTTTCCCCATCCAGTCATCCAGGTTCCTCTTAAAGAGGGCTAGTGAGGTACTGTGCTTGACATGGAGAGGGAGTCTATTCCACAGATGTGAGAGTCTTTGGGACACAAATCTATCCTGCCAACAAGTTCTATTAATGTCACAGACCAGGTTGAGGCCTTGTGTGCAGGTTGCATGAGTGGAGTTTGACTTATGGATATGCAGCAACTCCATCAAGGCTGGGTCTAAAATGGCCTTGTATGCCAGACACTGGTCACCTCTGAGCAGTCTGTATGAGACTGAGTAGAGGGATAGGGCTTTTAGCCTATTTGTACAGGATAGATGTTTAAGACCCCAGATTTTCCTGGCCAGGAACCTCTGTGGTCTCTCCAGTTGCTGCATGTGCTTGGCAAGGTACATGCCAAAGGGGGCATTGTATTCGATAAAAGATCTGGTAAAGATGGATTACAGGGACAATATGACCTACTTGTTCCTGAATGAAATACCCCTACTTATGAGGTGGGCCATGTAGAAAGCCTTCCGTACAACTGAGGCAACGTGGTGGTCGAAAGTCAGGTTGCTATCAACCTGGGTGCCCAAGTCCCTTATGACTGATTGCATGCCTAGTACATTGTTATTAATGTGATAATTAGTGGGGATTGCCATTTTCCCTAAAGGGGATAATGATGTATTTCTTGGCATTCAGTCTGAGGCCATTCTTTTGACACCAGTCATTAGTTTGGGTAAGGCCCTTTTGGAGGATGTTTACATCATTAGGGGAATTTAAGACAGCACCCATCTTGCAGTCATCTGCAAACTTGGTCAGCCACAGACCACTGGTTTTGGCTTGCACCTCATAAAAATATTTCCCAAACAGTAGAGGCAGCAAGATCGACCTTTGGGGTACGCCACTTGTTACGGGTCAACTACTAGAGGTGGCTTCCCCTATTTGACTGAGTGGGTCCTATCAGTGAGACAGTTAGCTACACATCTGGTAAGATATGGGTTAATGCCTAGCTGGGACAGTTTATATATTATCCCCAATTGGAGAATAGTGTTGAAGACTTTGGCTAGGTCAAGGTAGGTGGTGTGCACAGTCTTACCCTCCCCATGGCTTTCGTGACAGTTTCGAAGAAGTCAACCAAGTTTGACAGGCATGATCTCCCTTTGACAAAACCAAACTGTGTGGGGTAAAGCATTTGTAGGTTGACAATGTCCTTGTTTATAAGGTCCATGAAAATGCATTCCATAGCCTTGCAGATCAGGGTAGTTAGGCTGATGGGCCTATAATTGCCTGGGTCAGTGGATGCTCCACCTTTGTGTAGAGGGATGACAGTGGCTGTCTTCCATTCAGCTGAGATGAAGCCGGTGCTCAGGCTTTGGTTGAATAGGGTTCCTAATGGTGCTGAGAGCTCATGCCTGAGTTCATGTAGGATGCAGCCAGGGATGTTGTCAGGTCCCATGGAGGCTGTATTTTTTTCCCTTTGAGAGGGCATTAAAGACCTGCTCCCTGGAGATGAGGGGAGGGGGCAGGTGCTGGGGATGATCTTGTTTACTGATGTGGGGACAGGGGGGTGAAGTTTTCACTGAACCTGTCTGCCAGCACGTTGGCTATATCTATGGAGTTTGTGTACATGGTGTTCTTGACCACCAGTTCAGAGCAGATTTGGGTGTTACCTTTGAGACTGCAGACATATGTGAAGATGTCCTTGTGATTATCCTTAGTGGATGTGGCCAATTTGGACTCAAAGTTAGCCTTAGAGGATTTCACCAGTGACCTTATTTGCTTGCTCAGACAAAGGAGAGATTGCTTCCAACTTGGCACCTGCTCCTTGGTCCTGGACAGCAACTTTTTTTCTTTTTACTATTGAGTTTGTTTATTGCTGCTGCCCAATAGACAAGTTTCCTCTTCCTTGAGGAAGATGATTTGCTCCTGTCTGGTATTGATGAGTCCATGCAGCTATGTAGGTGCTTATATAGTTTTTTGGTGTACGCTTGGAGATTAGTGCTAGTTCCAACTGAAGGGATGGTGGTTGTACAGCTGCTTATACCTGCTATCAGGAGATTATAGTCATCTTTGGAAAAGTTTTTTTGTTTGACTCTGGCAAGGTGCAGGTCAGTGAAGTGATAATGTTATAGTCGGATCTTGCCAAGGAGTATGACACTGTAGGGGTGCTACAATGGCTACTCATGTTGATTAGTACTAGGTCCAACATATTTTTACCTGTCATGGGGGTGTGCCTAGCTGATCCAATGCACTGGCACTGATGAAGTCAAGGAATCTCTGGGCATTTGTGTTTGGGCTAGAATATAACTTACACTCTATGTTTGGGTAGATAAAATCACCCAGGATCAGGGGAGAGTTGAATCTTGATGGATTCCATTAAGTCCAGATAGGTAGTGTGGGTGTCCTGAGTCATGGTTGGGGGTCTGTAGCTAGCTATGATTTGAACAGGTGTTTTATCAACAGTTAACTGTGCTTGGAGTGTCTCCTGTGCGTCATACTGTTTGTAGTACGAAACAAACCAAGCAACGCTGATACTAAAGAAGTATTTGATAAAACAAAGCTTTCAGGTCAAACAAGCCCTTCATCAGTGTATGGTTTGTTTCATACTACATCCAGTCTTGGTTTTATGACCTAAGCTTCATCATACTGTTTGACCAGCCCAGAGGTATGCATGTCTTTGATAAATATTGAAACTCCACCTTCTTTGGCTTTATAGCCCTCCATTTGGTGTCTGAAAGTATGGTAGGATGGGTAAATAAGGCTGAGGTGCTCTCCGCAGCTTTGAACCGGGTTTCAGTGACTGTACTAATGTTGGCATCCTCCTGGGTGAAGAATTCTTGCAATGAGTGCAGTTTCATGGTAAGGCTCCTAGTGTTTAGCAGTATAACTTTTAAATTTTGTTTAGAAGAATTTTTCACATTGATAATTTTGTATTCATGACTTTGCCTAAAGAGGCACTATGGGGGAGGCAAGAGCCTTTAACAGAAGCCTGAAGCCCAGGGGAGACAGATGAAGGACATCTCTAGCAAAGCATCCAGATCTGTCAATCACATCCTCTCAGGCTGTCAGGTACTGGATTCCCTTGGAATGACACCAGAAACTAAGCCAATTGTTAAAGTCAATCATTTTCTGTTTGTATTGAGGCATCATTCTTGGTGATGATAGGATGCTGATTAAGGCTAGGGACATACCTGCCTAGGACACATAGCGAACTCAATCATGTCTCTCTTCATATAGTCCAGAGAGGTATGTCTCAAGTCATTCACACCAACATGGACTATGACAGAGTCATAACAGTACCTGTTGTTAAGAGACTTGAGTGTGTGCATGATATGGTGGATTCTAGAACCTGACATGCAACTTACTGTGACTTTCTCCTTGTCTAGCCTGTTGAGGGGCACATCTGTGTGACTCACAATAGAGTCTCCTATGACTAGTATGTTGGGTTTGTTGCTGGGCTTTACAGGCTGTGATACACAGGTTTGTGTACTATGTGTGGTGCTCGGTGCTGTGGGTTGTGATGTGTGTGTGTTTTTTTGCCTCAGGTCTCTTGTTTAGCTGTGTTTTTGTTGGGAACCTCTGTAATATGTAGGAGAGTGTTGTACAGGTGTGGGTGGTGTTAGAGGTGTGGTATTTGTAGTGTTTGTGCAGACAACCTTCTCAATGCCAGATGTACTGCCTTGTGATTGAGAAAGCAAGGATTCTAGGTACTTAATGTAATTGCATCTCTCACATATTGTGTTCCTAGGTGGTAGTAGTAGATGGTTGTCCATGTACATGAGGCAGTTGCTACACTGTCTCAGGATGCCCATATTAACCATACTAGCAGGAGAAACCATAGGAAATTGTCCGTTCATGGTTGTCAGAATCTATGGAAGAGAGGTCAGGGATAGTGGAGTGTGTACTATCTGAGGAGAGTACCTACAGGTGTTTGTAGGGATGGATAAAATCAATACAGTAGCTGCAAGAGAGGGCCTCACATACACAGGAGTTCTGGTAAGGGAAAAATGTAGCTGAGATACCTTGCAAAGAGTTAAAACAGCACAGCAGTGGTGCATTATGCAAAAACAAGCACAGACCCATGCAAACGCTGAGTTTAAATACCACAAAAATGAAAGTAAAATAGGAACACTGGAATTGATCAGTCAACCTTGTCCCTGAGGACTTAGCTAAACACCTTATGCCAGACCAGTTCTAACTGGTTCACTTACTCCCACTTAGTGCAGGCAGGCACCAGCCAACACAAGATGGTGTAGCAGGAAACACAGGAATCACACCAACAGATCTGGATACATTAAAGCCTGTAACCAGACTATGGTAAAGATATTTCAACTCTGTTTAGGTCAATTTAACACAGATACACACTTAAATATAAAGTAGGAAACAAGAGCAGACTGATTTAAACAATTTAACTAATTAACCAATAAAAAAGCTCAAAACTGAACCCAGTTCATAGGTTGGTACTGGACTATCGGCCCTAGGGCCTATACAAGCCTAGCCATAACAATTCCCTGGCTATTTCTTCCCACAAGATTTATTTCCCTGGACCCCTGTCTAGCAGGGCTACTGACATAATCCCTGGGGTGAATTTCCTATCTCCCATCTAATCATCAAGGTTCCTTTTGAAGAGGGCCAAAGAGGCACTCTGCTTAACATGTATGGGTAGTCTATTCCAGAGTCTGGGAAGTCTCTGGGTCAGGAACCTATCCCTCCAACATGTTTTGTTCATTGTGATGACAAGGTTTAGATCCCTGAAGCATGTGGCGATGAGGGATTGGGATTTCTTTAAGTGTAGCATGTCCAACAGCTCTGGGTTTGACATGGCCTTGTGTGTTAAGCAGATATCGCCTCTGAGTAGATGATATGCGGCAGAGTATATCTGGAGTATTTTTAGACGGTCAGCATAGGGCATCTGCTTTAGGCCTGTGATTCTTTTAGTGAGGCATTTCTGTGGCCCTTCTAGTTGTTGCAGATGTCTTGAGAGATACATACCAAATGGCAACCTTCAATCAGGCAAGTTCTAACTGCACACTGCTGCTACTCAGGTGCAGGGGAACCCTCTCCAACAAAAGATACTTGTTTAGTGCTCAAGTTATGCGAACAGAGCTTGAGTCAGCAGATCTGAATCTAGTCTATGCTACAGCAAATAAAGTGTACTAATTTAAAAAAAACAGTTCAAATAAGCAGGCACAATAAGCCTTGAACCAGCAATTCCATCTCAGAAGGGCAGAATCTACCCTCTTCTACAACAAGAGTGTAGGCCACAAACCTTCTTAATGTAAAATAACTGGACTGAAGACAAAGTGCTTAAACCAGAACTAAGACACTTTGAGAATAATAGATACACTAAGCCTTCAACCAGCGGTTCCCAGTTTAGAAGGATGTAAGCTACCTCCCCTGCCACAAGAGTGTAGACCACAAACCTTCCTAATGTAAAACAACTGGTCTGAAGCCCAGGTGCTTAAATCAAAAGGCTTAGAATAACAGTTACAATTTAATCAGACTACTAACAAGCAGTAATAAGTTAGCATTGCTGCCTCACAGCAAGAGGTTCTCTGGTTTGATTCTCGGCTGGAGTGCCTTCTGTGTGGAGTCTGCATGTCCTCCCTGTGGTCGTGTGGGTTTCCACCGGGTGCTCCGGTTTCCTCCCACATCACAAAGACATGTAGTAGGTGGATTGGACACTCTAAATTGGCCCTAGGTGTGAGTGTGTGCATGTGTGTGCCTTCCGTGGAAGGTTGGGCACCGGGATGGCAACTCAACATCGTAAAACTCCACTGCCTATCATGAGTGGACAGATGATCCGCTGTGGCGACCCCTAACCGGGAAAAAGCTGAAAGAAGAAGAAGAAGACTAACAAGCAGTAATAAATGCAGCAGAATAAATACAACTGAATACTTTAAAGAACAAGCAGCAAAAGCAAGGTAAAGAAATAAAGTAGGAAGAAACACAAATACAGTAAAATCAGCTGACTAAAGTGCAATTTTTTAGGTTAAGCTGGAAGGGAGAAAACAAGACAATTCAATGTTGAGAAACTAAGGGAGTGGACCTTCCCAAATGATCTCTCTGTACTCAGTAGAATGAGCTGATGAGAAGGGACTGGAAGGAGATTCCAAAATTAAATTTGTAGTAGGGGCAGGCAACTCAAAAGCCACCAAATTTAAGAACACAACTAGAATTAGGCGGGTGGGACAGAAATAAATGCAGCCAGAGATCAGATGTATTTAGAGGAAGCAGGCCATACAAAACTTCATCTAAATAAAGATATTTCTAAATAAAAGAGCAATGCTGTTTCTCAAACAAACGAACTCGTAAATGTAGTAACAAACTTCTCCAAGCACAAAACACCAACTCCACTCGAACGCCAATGCCAAAAAGCCTCTGTTACTGTAATTTCGCCAAAAATTACTGGAAACTTTCTTTAAAGAGATAGAATTTATTATAAAACTTGAAGTGTGTAACTTTTCATACACTTTTCGTCAGGGCTCCTGCTCCAACTTCATCAGAAAACAACAACCCACTGAGTGATGCACCTTTATATAGTTAATTGGAACATTGTTAATCAATGTAATTAGCATCAATAAGTGGATGCAGCTTCTAATTTTCAGGCATGTTTACAGCACACTAGCGGCACGAATGGTAACATCACAGCAACTCCAGTAGTGAGCGTTAGTCCGGAGGTGACATTTCCTCCGGTCGATTTACGAAGGCTACAAGGCACACAAGGGGTGGCCTCAGAGGATCCGCAGTTGGTTTCCAACAGTGGAAGTACAAATTTGAGCAGTTCGGAATTATCGAATAGCGGTGGGAACCGTTTAGGAGCACCAGCAGCATCAGCTCCTTTTGCTAGTTTCAACACGTGGATAAGCAGACCGTTTGTGTTTGACAACGGTCTGCAAAATGCAACAAACACAGTGCCTAACGAGGTAAGCATGGACCTTTCAGTCAAAATGAATGTTTTTGATGAAAAGTTATTTAAAGTACGCAAGTTACAATTAGAAACAGCGTACTTTCATGAATGCATTAACTTAAAAATTGTGCCAAAAGGCTTGAGGCAGTGGCAATTTCCCTCTGGCTTGAAGGAGGGGACTCCTTTTCATGAAGCATTGTTGAGCCTTTTTGACAGGCATGGGTTTGAGTTATTGCAATTGTTGAGTACTCACTATAAAGTGTTAATAGACTCTTTGTTGCTGGAATTGGAAGAACTTGACCAAAATATAAAAAATGATGTCAACTTTTTAAGATACCGTTTTGAATATGAACGGTGTTTTAGCAGCATTGACGAGCACATGATAAAAATTAAGAACACCAAGGCTAAGAAAATAACACGAGACGTTAGGGATTATAGGGAAGGGAAGGCCTACCCCAAGCCCCCTATTAGCCAAGGAATTTTAACTGTTTCACCTAGGGACACAGGTGAGAGGCCAGGGGAGAGTTCTGACAGTAATTATCCCCAACAGTCTGAAGACGTCATTGCACCAGATGTAGGTGAATCAAGCATTAATAATGGGCCAAGGCAGAGCGAAAGACTTAATCAAACAAATAATGCCCACAACAACCCCAACCCCAACACTACGAGAAACCAGGAAAGTGTTGAAATTAATGCACAAAGTCATCAACAACAAAATTTTCAGAATGGGAACTTTGAACAAGTGAAACGGAACAACAGAGGGATGAGGAACAAGAGGAAGAAATGGTAACCACCTCGGACTTATTAGTTGATGAACCATGTGTCTATGAAGTCCTGACAAATTCTAGTGGTGATTTTAAAATTTATAACTATTCAAATGTTGTTATTTGCCCTGAAATTGTGGACTTATTATCTAGAGGGTATACTTTTGTTCCTTCATGTTCCATTGACTTAGCTGAAACACTGTTAGATTTGTTTTTAACCACCTGTAATTGTTGACTGTTTTACGAGTCTACTCTGGATAGTATGAACTTCCAGTAAAACACGGAAATATCTAAAGTCACACTTTGTAAATATGTGCATTACAAGCAGTTTGGGTTATACTAACCAAGTCTGAAATGGCTTTTTTGATATATACTGCCTGAAAGTTCAGTACGAGATTTTCCTAAAGCACCATGAGATGATAAGTAAATATGACAAGGCTCTGAGATATACTCAATTGTTTAATATAATATAATGTATGTTTGGGCACCGATGCATTTTTTATGTATGTTTTTATGTATGTTTTTTATGTATGTTTATTTTGAACTATTCAGTTCTTACTTTTAATATACCAGTATTTTTCTTAGCTGAACAAGGTAACATTCATGGAACTGAGTTTAATGGGTTACTGTATTTTTAAATGAAGGAAACATGTGATTATAGAGATCCTATCACAAGCTTTTGTTGGTTTTAAAAGTGATGTTCAAAGTTTTAGTTTGTGTAAAGAGTCTGAAGAAGCCCTTGGCGAAAGCGCTTACTCGTTTGGAATAAACAATTTGCTAACTTACATGGATTTATTTGTTTGAATTTCTACTTTCATTTTATTGCTCATTGGAAAGTCACGCATCTTTTTGGACTGACTGTTAGATTTGAAACTATTTTGTAGAAAAATTAACCTGACAGCATTAATGGGTAACAGTACCAATGAGAAATCTGAATTATATATATGTAGTATGTACAACCCTCCCTTGCATCCCCTAGTAGCCCTTTTTGAAAACGCTACAGAATTAGATTTAAGGAACTTGGAGAAATCTATCATTTGCAAGAAAAATTACAAGTTTAACATTAGTAAGGAAGAAAAAGATCTATTAGAATATTTAGGCCAAGCCCCGATACGTATTATGAAACCCGATAAGGGTGGAGGCTTGGTTATCATGTCACTTGAAGATTATAATTCCAGAATGTACGCCATCCTTGACAGTGAGACATACAGTAAAGCCTCGATTAATGAAATGAATGGGGCTTATAGGAAAATTAAAGCATTCATAGAGGAATTATATATCGAAGCAAGAATAGACAGAGACATTTATTTATACCTGCAGCAGTCTTTCCCTAGGACACCCTATTTGTTTGGGATACCAAAGATTCATAAGGGTCCCGAGAATCCACCAATGAGACCTTTAGTAGATGGGAGAAAGAGTTCTACATATACTTGTGCAAAACTTTTAGACAATATTTTGAAAAAATACATAGTAAAAGAAAAGCAGATTTCCAAAGATTCATGGTCTTTTTTGAAATCTATCAATAATTTAGAATTCCTTCCTCAATCTTATTTTGTGACAGTCGACGTGAAAGATTTATATTCTAGTATCCCACATCAGATAGGAATTGAATGGGTAGCTGAAATGCTACATTTACTAGAAGCACCAGTGAATGAGATTAGATTAGTTGAGGAACTAATAGACACAGTGTTGTCATATAATTACTTGATGTTCAATAAGGACATCTATCATCAGAAAATTGGTGTAGCGATGGGCTCACCATGTGGCGCGGCCATAGCCAATTTAGTTATGGCCTATTGGGAGAGGTCTTATGTTTTAAACAATAGTGAGTTCAAAGATAACATTGTTTACTACACACGTTTCTTGGACGACATTTTTATATTGTTCCAAGGGACTGAATCACAAATGGAGGATTGTTTAACAGGTTTTAATAATATAACAAGTTTTTTGCGTTTCACTTTTAAGTATAACAAAAACAAGATAGAGTATTTGGATGTTTCACTAAGGAAAGATTACGAGAGGAAAACTTACTTGTCTACAATTTACAGAAAAGAAACACACTCGAACATGTACCTTCATTTCACTAGTTGCCACCCGAGATACTAGAAGAAATCAGTAGTAAAGGGGCAACTAGTAAGGGCAGCCCGTATGACATCTATAGAAGAAGAATTTGATGAAGAGTGTGAACTAATTTTGAATTTCTTCACACAGAGGGGCTATCCATTTGACTTCTTAAGGGAGATATTAATGGAAGTGAAATTTAAAAGAATGGAAGGTACATATGTTCCCATTTTGAGTCCAGAGGTAGAAGTGAGACAAGTAAGAGGTGACACCGATTTAGAGATTAATACAATTAGAACCGGGAAACCTGACGATACACTTGGTTGTAATTTTATTTGTACATACAATTTGGACTCAGGATTAATATTGAACATTGTAATGAAGAACTGGGAATATTTATTAAATGACAAACTTTTTAGTGAACTTTTACCTAGCAAACCAAAAATGGTTTTTAGACGAGGGATGAATTTAAAGGTGATTTTACAAAAGAAGGGCGGCATTTCTACAACAAAAATGGGCATGTATAAATGCTCTATGTGCAGTTGCTGTAAGTATATAGAAGAAGGAAATAATTTTTTAATAAACAACAAACTGTATCGTTCAGTATCTAAATACAGCTGTAACAGCAAACAAGTGGTTTACTTAGCTAAATGTGTACTATGCCAGGCGTTCTACATAGGAAAGACGGACAGGAAGTTAGCAGATAGAATTAAAGAACATATTTACAACATCAATGCTAAGAGGATGGAAAATGCTTTAGCTAGACACACGCATGCATTCCCGGGTCATAATTTCAAGTTTAGGGTCATAGACCAAGTTATCTCAGATGGCAGAGGAGGGAACGAGAGTTTAGTACTAGAAAGAAGAGAACTGCTTTGGCAACTGGGAACCAATGCTTGTAGGTTCCCTGGCATAAACGAGATTTGTTCCCTTAAATGTATTTTAAGACTGAAAAATTTAGAGAGATGAGTTAATTTAATATATTTTTTAATTTTTTCAGTTTCAACCAATAGAATTAATTTATGAATATTTATTAATAAAGAAATAAATTGTCAGTAAATATCTCTAACATTTTAAATATTCAATATTTTTATTTCTAAAAATTAAAAAATTTTTAACAGTTTTAAACAACAAATTGATTCCCAGATTTCAATCATTATAACTTAACTATCAATGTTCAACATTAAATATTAAAAGCAAATATTATAATTAAATTTTATAATTAAATAATTAAATATTATAATCAAATATAATTAAACATCAATATTTAATGTTTTAACGTTCAGATTTCAACATAGTAAATTGATTGCACTTTGGAAGTGAGTTGTTGCATTCGTTTTATTACCATTTACTAACCACTACGTACTATTTAGTCAGTTTGCTTATTGTTTAGTGTAAAATTAAAACTATTATAGTAAAAGTGTCAAAAATTTTAGGCAAAACTTTATGAACAATTTTATGCAGGATTGTGAATGTAATTGTTTTTGTATTCTGGTACACAATATGACGAACAAAGAGATTCTCAGCATTACTTTTGAAATGTATTGTTCAATATATTTCAGAACTAATTGTCTAATACATTCCGTTTTTTAATTAATTAATCCAGTATACTGTTTAAATGTTTAAACAATTGAATACTTTAACATTTTCTATCAATAACATTGTTTAGTAAAGGTAGGCTTGTAGAAAGGTTTACACTAGTGCTATAGTGTTGCTGATTTAATAACAACTTGTGTATTTTTATTGATGCTAATTACATTGATTAACAATGTTCCAATTAACTATATAAAGGTGCATCACTCAGTGGGTTGTTGTTTTCTGATGAAGTTGGGGCAGGAGCCCTGACGAAAAGTGTATGAAAAGTTACACACTTCAAGTTTTATAATAAATTCTATCTCTTTAAAAAAAGTTTCCAGTAATTTTGGCGAAATTACAGTAACAGAGGCTTTTTGGCATTGGCGTTCGAGTGGAGTTGGTGTTTAATGCTGTTTCTCAGTTCCTCCCACTAATTAACTGATGTTATTCACTGTTTGCAAAGGAATTCTTTGCTAACTTTTTTTAACTTATCCTAGCCAAGAACTCTTAAAACTCCAACATAACAGAAAACGTAAAACAAAACAAATGTAATACTAAAATAAGATACTAAATTGAAGTGATCAAACATTAAATGAAAAGCTTCAATTCAAAATAAAATGCAGCCAGAGATCAGCAATATTCAGAGCAAGCAGGCCAAACAAACACTTTATTTTTATTTATTTATTTTTAAGTGACTATGGTAATATTTAAAGGTTGTCCCTGGTGTCTAGTATTAGTGCAGAGGACTAAAATTCTGCCCAGATCATGAGCTGCTTTCTGTGTAAAGGGTACATGGTTAGAAACTTTTTCCTCCATTGTTTTTTAAATGAGTTATGGTAAGATTTACTGAGTGTCCTTAACTTCCCATGTTACTCCAGCACACATCTTTAGCCTTTTGTGCTGCAAAACTCTTGCTGTATTAACTTTTTAAGGTAGTTTTGTGTAATATCTATGGAGTGTGCCTTGTGTCTAGTTTTCCCTCCACCCCATGTATCTTTCATGTTACAAAACTGTTGTTCTATTAACTTTTTAAGTAAGTTTAAACTAATGTCTATAGAATATCAATACTGTCTAATGTTCCTTTCACCCCATAACTCTTTTTGGCACACGGTAGAAAGACAAATAAGTGAACCCTGTACACTACACCTTTAAACATTCTAATTCTGTGATACAGATAAACTGATCAACTATTTCTCCACTTTTAAACATGCTAATACACAGATCCATTATCAGCACAAAAAAATAAAAACAGTGAACCCCCAAGTTATCTTTCCCCTGATTAATTGCTGCAGCCATTCCCATCAAACTGCACATCGCAGAAAACTGAAACAACTCCCACGTGATATGCTTACCAGCTACTTAATCACCAAATCATTTACTTTTTTTTACAAAGTCACTACTATTTCCAACAATTTTATATAAAGAAACTTGTCAAAGAGCACTACTTTCAACAAGCTAACAGGAAAAAAATTATCAGAAAGCAGACAACCCTAGCTCTTTCATTTAAAGTCTTCACTAACATTAACTCAAGGCCCTCGGGTTCCCCTTAGAAGAAGCTCAAGGAAGAAAACTAGCCACAGTGACCAATTAACTGTAAGTGCTGTGGGGTATTGTTAACAAATTAACTACCTATGTGACACAAACTCTCTTTATCAAACCATTTCTCAAAATATGTAAAACAGAGAAAGAACAAAAGTGGGCAAAGAAATGTTTTGCAAATAATTAATGCAAATACATGTTAAGAAGACAGAGTAGTTTCAGAAACTGCACATTTTTGTAAATACCATAAATATGTGTGCAGTGATATTGTAGCTTCTAAGTGGAATGAATACTGAAAAGGCTTAAGTATATGAATGTTGCTAAAAATAAATCAATGGACTACAAAACATCATTAACAATAAACATGTTAATTGTAAGATGATACTGGTATAGAGTGTAATATCATGACATGAAGTACTTTCGGAGATTTGGGTTTGCTAAACACTGAAAACAAATAAAACACAGCATTACTGACTTATTGGAGTTATAAGCAAATACCAAAAGACAAAACATGTTATATTGCATTTACAAGAATAAAGCCTATGCTCTTCTGTTTTAAGCTGTGGTACTGCAGCAGAGCAATATATTAGAAAGAGCTACTTGTAAGTGCTTGAGCGTGATCAAGCATACAATTAATCCACAGATGCAGTCTTAGTGTGCCATGGGTAGTATGCAGACAGTGAAGGCAAACATTTGACTACTCATAAAGTAATCATTTGCTTATTTTTGCAGAAAATTGTTAGGTTTAAAAAGGCAAACTTTTGCGCAGTCATAAGAGGAATATGCTACATTCTGAAAGATGATTTGCACATTCTTGGAATAAACAGCTCGCACAGTCTGACAGAGCAGTCCAAAAGAAATTCAGTGTAAGTCAGCAATGATGCAATTGTAAATAAAGTGCACAGACCCACAGTAATGGTTGATGCAAATAACAAAAAGGGTGTTAGAAAACAGGAAATAATCATTATGAAAGCTATGATGATCATAGAAGAGAAGAATGTGGTCCCATGCCCACAACTTCAATAACTAAGTGCATGGGGGCAGAAGAAGTAATGAGTGTTGTGTTCAGTGTAGAGTACATGTGTGCTGCAGAATAGAGGAAATACTGCATGCTATTATAATCACAGTTAATCTAGAGTATGCATTTTAGGTAGTGTTCTTCAGACACTGTGAAAGGGGTAGTGGTTTACACACACCAATTATAAAGGCTTTGCCCATTGTGCACTGCATTTTTTACTGCCACTGTCATACCCACTGACTCACCTCCTGCTGATGCCTACCATACTGCATACTATCTCATGTTGCCTTGGGGGCCATGGATATTATTTTCCCCCTCTGTGAATTTAGTTATTGAAATTATGGGCATGGCAATACATTCTTCTCTTTGCCCACAGGGAGTTCGCAGCAGCTGTATTTCTCTGCAGCTGAATGACACTTCAGCCATGTGTTCCCAACCAAATGTGCCACAGGGACATGTTTCACTGTCTAGGCACCTGAACTCCAGATATTTCAGTATATGTGCATATACTGCAAAGAGTTGCACATGCATTAAGATAAATAAATTAAAAGGAATCAGCATGTGGAACGGTGAAAGAACACAGACTATTTCTTGGGTTGCTATAGTGAAGCAATATAAGATTAAAATTTGCATAGATCTGCAAGACGTAAACAAAGAAATTTTGCAGAAGCATTTTCTGCTCAAAACTGCTGAAGAAGTTATCTGCACGGTGCTACTAACTTAATATTTTCAGCACTGGATACTGATTAGAGATTTTGGACAAATTAAACTTGATCCAGACAGTTCAAAGCTATGTACAGTTAATAAACCATTGGGAAGAAACAGATTCCTAGTAATGCCATGTGGTATTTCTTCAGCACTGGGGTCTTTCATAGAGCTGTTGCATAGATTACTGAGGGTCAAAAAGATGTTTTCACCACTGTGACAGAGACTGAGGAAGTTGCTGAAATGGTGAGACAAAATCTCAAGATGAGCAAAGAAAAATGTTAGAAATGTGTAGTGTAGCTAATATCAAATATATGGGACATCATAACCCATAAGGTATACAACCTGATCCAGAAACAGTAGGAGCATTAGTCCAAATGGAAGGTTTATTAGATGTACTAGAACTGCAAAAAGGTTTTGGAATGGTTCACTACACGTTTAAGTTTATTACAAACTTACTGAAGTGTCCATGTGGCTAAGAATATTGCATGAGAAAGAAACGAAAAAATAAAACTGAGATCAAGAACAGGAGACTATGTTTCACAGTCTTTTAAAGAATCTCCAACTCTTTATTATGATGTGACAGAACCATTTACATTGTAAAGGGAACGCCACTCATGAGTTGTGTTATTGCAAGAAGGACAACCAGTTGTCTGTGGTTGCACAGCACAGACTGGGGCATGAACATTACATACTCATATTGAAAAGGAGCTGTTTTGTTCTGTATATGGCTATCAAAAGCTCTTTGAGTTTGTGTATGACAGAAGAGTTTGTGTGGAGACAAACTGCAAATCATTACATAAAATTTTTGGAAGCCACTATATTAAATAACATTATATCTTTAAAATATGTCATTGACTTTGCAGAAACATGGCTTGAAAATTGTTTGAAAACCAGAAGAAAGATGCACATTGTAAATGCACTGACAGAGCTTATTTGGAAGAACGGAATAATTGTTGAATCAAGACAGAAGTGGTGTCAGTAATTCTTTACCTACCAACATAAGGCAAAAGGCTACAATAGTTTATGAAGTATATAGAGTCTGATACAGAAATGCAGTTGCTGAAATACATGGTAATATCAGGACGATAAGACAAAAAAGAAAAGTACTAGTGCTAATACAATGTTACAGATAAAGATGTACTCTCTATTTCATAAGGAGGTTAACTATATACAAGGTCTAAATTCAAACAGAATGATTGTGTGATATCAACTTCAAGATAAAACACTGGATTGAATCCATGAAGCATATTTTAGTATTGTGAAGTATAAGGAAAGAGAACATATATAATGTTTTTGCCAGGAATATCTTATCAGAGCAATGTGATGGTAATGATTGTGAAGTTTGCAACATGATTCTTAAAAGTAATGTGTACAGAGTGATGATACCACATGAAATTTCAGAAAACCTAAAGAACAAATTTGCTCCTAACTTAAAAAGTTGCCAATGCCTTCAGTGTTGCTTTAACCTAAGGCTGTACCAAACATGAAAGAAGTCTGGCAATAGGTCAAGAAAATATAGGTCTACTATGAGAAAAAGGCACAACGTGCAACTTCATTATTCACTAATGAAGCCGTGAGTGTGAACATTTCAGTTCAAAAGCATTCAAGTGAAGATGTCATTGTGGGAAAAATAGATGATACTTCTAGAATTTTATTGTGAAAACAAGAGATGGTCATTTGCTTGGAAGAAAAGGAATGAGAATAAAGCGATGGCTATTTATTCAGGAGAAAAGTAGGAACATCTATAACAAAAACGACAGACTTCATTGCAGAACAGTCAGCTCAGAAAACTTACAGCTATTGGATAAGAAATCTGTATAAAGACTTCATGACTGCTATGAAAAAGAGATTTCTACTTTGTTCCATCATAGCTTATCAGAGACTGACTATAAATTGTCTGCAAAGATGACTTAATCACATGTGATGATTGCTATCAAAAGACACTAGATGAACTGGATATGGAAGAATTAATACTCCAAGAATATGACAAGATAATAAAACATGCCATGGCTTACAAATGATAGCAAAGACGAATTAATATAGTTAAAATTATCGACTAATAATTTTTTTCAATTATGGGACTTCTCACATGACATACCTATACTCTATACTGTAAAACTGATTTTAAAGGAAGGGGTTGCATATATATATATATATATATATATATATATATATATATATATATATATATATATATATAAGTGTAGGGCACCCAATACAATGGACACAATGACAAAGCTATTTGGTCGATGTAGACATAGACAGATGGTTGACAGGTATGAGAGATCGGCAATCCCTAGGTAGGGGAATATTCCCTTTCCCCAGGAACTGTGTGATTTCAGAGTTAGTAATATAATTAGCAGGGGTGAGGGGGCACAGCCCCCCAAATGGGGGGGTGCAGGGGAGTTCATCTCCCTGCATAAATACTATACTCATTTAGTCCACTCCGGGGCAGTCTCTGGAGCATGAGCAGAAAGAGTCAATATCTGTTAATGCGATGTTTTTACATTGATCTCCTGCTTGTCAGTGGTTGTTTCTAATCGACTGGTGTTCTACATCTATTATAACTATAACTCTCTCTCTCTCTCTCTCTCTTTATATATATATATATATATATATATATATATATATATATATATATATATATATATATACTCAACACTCACTACTCTAACAATTGGCTGTGCCCATGTGACCCCTAGATTAATTCTCTTTCCTTCCAGTACTATAATCATTTTTCCAGTACCTTCGATCCTATGATGATCATATGACAGACAAACTTTCAAAAGTTTGTTTATCTAATATAGAACCTAATATATATATATATATATATATATATATATATATATATATATATATGTATACACACACATATATATGGGTCTATGTCAGATGATCGACTTTTCAGAAACTCAAAAAAATATCAAAGAGACCATATGATCGATTTTCTGAAAACTCGAATATCAAACCCCCCCCCCCACAAAAATCTACTCTTTTTTATGTTTTTTCAGGGGGCAAACCCACCTGAACCCCCCCCCAACCCCCTGCAAAAATTAAATAAATCAACTCTGAGAGCTCACTATAGTGAAGAAAAGGGTAAATTTCCCGATCCTCGCTGCACTGTGATCTCCATGCAGAAGCTTCGTATTTTCAAAAACTTGATCATATGGTCTGAACCATATGGAGTTCAAGTTTCTGAAAACTTGATCATCTGATAGGGACCCATACATATGTATATATATTTGCTTATAACAATAACTGTATATATATATATATATATATATATATATATATATATATATATATATATGTGTGTGTGTGTGTGTGTGTGTGTGTGTGTGTGTGTGTGTGTGTGTATATAGCTTAGTTTCTTTTTAGGATCTTTTAGATGCTATGCTGTAGCAAAATTTGCCTATTCATAGTCTTACTCCTAAGGCTGAGTTCATATTTTATGTCATGTTGTCATGTGACTTACTTCTTCAGGCAGTTCTCTTTCTATACATATGCTTTCAGCTCTTCTGTATGTCCTTATTTGAATACCTGTTGTAGGCTAGTTACGGTACTTAGAAATAAGCCAGAATGCACCACCTCCCTCCATGACCCTGGTCATGTACACATGGATCTGATGGTTATGTATATGTAGTTATGCTACACCAGTTTACAAGGATTTTTATGGCTATGTTGTTTGGTGGTGGGAGCTTGATTCCCCATAAAAGCAAAGCCATTTAGAAAAGCGAGTTAACGACTTGGAGTTTGATCAATCCCTTTTCAGTTTATTGTCTTCAGTTAACTGATATAAGTCCATTGAAAAGGCTGACAAAGCATCTTCTGTGCCAGAATGTTTAAATATACAGTAGTGTTTTCTTTGAGGGCAAACCCTTTGTATTAGAAATTATAGAACTCTGCTCCTATCCTTCATATTCACTGATATCACTAACCTCAGGAATCATCCAAGGACTTCTGCTGACAAATTCACTCCACAATTTTTTAGGTTTCTTTTGGTCTTTGCAGTTTTGCAACACTTTCTCTGGGCCACATGCATTAATCTTTTACCTTTCTGTAGAAAAATTATAAATTAACATAATTCATAAAATGTGTGCATTCTGGTACGATCAGACGATTTGTTCTACTAATAAAACTAGTGTATGACTGGAACCAGTTACAGTTAATTAGAAATATTGGCTCAGTACGTTCTTTTGGATTTATTATGCAGCTGTTTTCAAAGGTGCATACAATAAATGTGAGTTATATGGCTATCACGCATAACAACAGAAAGCTTTACATATTGCTGTACTGGCATTTTATAGCTCATTACTGGACTGGTGACCAATACAGCTTGCCAGTAATGAGAATGAATCATGTTATAAAATTTTAAACAGTCCATGCTTTAAAATTATTTCTTTCAGTTATTCCAGTGATGTCATTATGGCCATTAGCTTAAGACCATCAAGATGACAATCTGTCTAAATAGCTCTGACCAGCACTTAACAAACCACATATCCATTACCGATGATTCTTATTGATCTGTGATGTTAAGCAAAGAATACCAAATGTGAGTAATCATTCATTTATTTAATTCTAATGTTTAGCAAGCAAGAAAAGTATTTGAGAACAATATGTTTAAGTATCCACAAATGTGTGCTGTGGGTGTGGATAGTAGGAAAACAAAATGGACAATATTTTGACAATGTGAATTATTTTAATTAGTAGAACTCTACTAATTAATTATGTCTGACACTGGAGGTGCCTTGCTAGTTATGTGTGCAACATTGTGACAGCCAGTGATGCAAGCATAAATAATAGTTAAATATAATGCAATCATTACTGTTTTAACACACACACACACACACACACACACACACACACACACACACACGCACACACACGCACACACACGCACACACACGCACACACACACACACATATATATATATATATATATATATATATATATATATATATATATATATATATATATATATATATATATATCTGACTTATTTCACATATCATTTTAACCCACATACTGTTTATGCATTCTATGATTGGCTTATTGTTCTTTGACCTTTTATTGTTTTTGCTACTACACAACATTTCTCTATTGTAATCCTATTTTTATGCCACCACAGTTTGTTTCTTCCTAGTGATTACTATTTTATGGAAAAAGTATCAACACTACATTATGGTATTCTTAGTGTTGTTTTCATTTAAATACTGTTGAATTTCTATAGCTTTTTAAAGCAAGATTATTTTATTTTACTTGGGTCACATGCAGACTTGTAGAGTGCAGTTCATACAGAAGATGAAAGAATATAGAATGTATGATATAGTCCAAGCAGAACTTCTATAACCTTATATTTTCACAGAGAATACCCTTCCATCATTGAAACTGTGTCATCTCATTGGTTGGCTGTTGCACAACAAAGGGGGGCAGTGGCACATGAAGAATATACAACAATATTTTATTTTATTCTTTCATAACAATTGCCTTCTGGTTATTGTTTGTAGTTCCCCATATGCAGTTTAACATGAGTCACCTGTATCTCACTTTCCATACACAGCACAGTAAAAAAATATATCTTAAGGAAAAAAAATTAAAACAAAGTGAAAGTTTATTGATGTTGTAGCATTTACTTTGGAATTGCATTCATTGATATACTAGGGCATGTACTTATAGTAAATGGTGCCGAAGTGCAACTCACTCTGCACCAATGAGCCTAGCTGTGCTGTAGTAAAATTTGCCTATTCATAGTCATCCAAAGTCCCAAAAAGGCTACTTCTCATTACCTATCTCAGTCATTCTGTCTGGAAAAACTACACAACGGGGCACCTACTGCTTGTACTCCTATAGTACATGTATCAAGAGGACCAAACACAATCATTGAACAGCAGTCCACCCCCCCCCCCCTCCACACACACTGGCACTTAGCCTTAAATGCTGAGATTCTCACAGGCCCACTTACACTTTGTCGAAGTGTTCTCATAGACAGTGGCACGCAGACATACACATACATAAACTCCTACACTCTCATTCTCACACAGCACAATTTTTCCTACATTGACCATATATACAGGATGAAGTGGCACCTATAGGCATGTGATGAAAGAACATTGTGTACAATTATGGCTTTGTGTTCCTGCCCAGTGCTTGTGTAGTGTGGGGAGCTATGAATCTCACACATCACAAATTGTCTAACTAGGCAGCATGCCTGGATAGTCATTTACATAAGACCACTCCCATGGACTACCACGTTAGCATGTGGTACTCCAAATCTCACTGTTTAAAGCACACAGTGGCATTACTAGGCAGCAAGTAAGGTGTGTGAACTGAAACAGTTTTACAAAGTGAGCAAGACAGCTTGCAGTTGTGTTGTGTACTTTGCAAGTGACTATGATAACAGCCTATGTGTTGTTTTATTTGTATGGAATACTAAATAATTGTAGGTTTAATTATAGTGCTGCCTATAGTTTACTAAGATTTGCAACTATTTTTTTCCTTTCCAGTACGTAAATGTCTCTGAAAAATTAGTGGCATCTGATTCTTTTTTTTTTAATATATTCACAATGTATGCAACAGTTGTTAACTTTAATACTTTTTCCTCAGGTTTTGTGGCTTAAGTAAATTTCTTCAATAAATTAGTGGAATGTCACACTGATAAATAATTATCAAGGCAGTGTTTGCACGTACATCTGAGTAGAGGTTGTTGGATTAGGGACTAAAGCTATGTAGTAGACCAAGACAGACAACTGCAATACAAACAAAATGAATTAAATGATGATTTCCAGCTCTCCATGCACTTTAAAAGGCAACAAATCTGCACCAGATGATGCATTTTAAGCTACAGTTTGATATTTGTATGTTGAAACACTGACTGACACTATAGTTTTGGCATTTGTTTTCATGCTAGTCCCACAGTGACTCTTGAGCCCTCCTTCCCAGTTAACCAGAGACCCATTTGTTCCACTAAGGCAAGAGACATTCTTCTTATTCATTCCCTGGTAATGAAGGTTCATTGTGCTGGTAGTGATGCAATCATCTGTGCCAGGGATTGCATTTTCCCTATAGACCCTATATTTTTCCCTGGCATACCAGTAGATATCTAGTCTGTGATGCACATGCTATATGGTATATCCACACCTTGTGAGAAGCACTCATTACCCCCAGAGGTAGCATCTGTAGGAGATTCTATCTACTAGGATTCCATCATAAAAAATATGCATGAGTGTACCCACCCAACACTTCTGCCTAAAAGCAGTTAGCAGGTTTTGTCAGTGCTTGGCCTAATTATTCAACCTGGATCACCAGTGCTGTAGCCAGGTCTTTGTTCCCTTGCACCAGTAGTTTTTGGCAAAGATCCTGTTCATCCCATTTGTCTGGTCTGACTGATTAGTCCTCCGGCCACTTGTTGGATCTGAGCTGCTAATACTAGTGCTCCATCTGTGACGTCCTTTAATTTTTAGCCCACCCATAAGGCACCTGCAAGTGAAGCTGATTCAGCGTTTGAATGTGGTCTCAAAAAACAGCTACATACACCACATAATTTCTTGATCAAAACTGTTTTATTTCAGCTCTTTATGTAGTTTTAGAGATTAGAATTCTGTTCTGCAGGCATTTACCCTCTAGTTTAACTTGAGCTCCTTATATAGATTTTCTCTCTATTGTTAGTTCTTGCTTCATTGCATAGGTGTTAGGCTTATGAATTCATCCTTGTTGATTCTTAAAAAAAGATATAATCTCTTATATAAAACAGTTTCCTGTTTATTGTATAGCATGCATATTCTTAGTTAAGAATTATTGTTGTTTGTGTTGTTAACCATTTTTTCTAGTTAGGATGGAGAATAGGTCAAAAAGTTTCAGGAAGTGAACTCAGTGTGGCCATAATATTCCCCCTCAGGAAGTGAATGAACATTGGTTTGTGTTGTGTTGTGTGCCTGGGGGTGGAACATGCCTTGGCCAACTGTACTGTCTGCGAGGCCTTTAGTCAGTGGGCTATAGTAGACAGATGCAAGAAATTGGTGATTAAAGGCTTGCTGCCCCATATCTGGAGGTAGATAAGTCCAAAAAAGAGAAGGAGAGAGACAATGATAAAAATAAGGACAAGGAGAAATC
The DNA here is from genome assembly GCF_019279795.1 of Protopterus annectens. Classification (NCBI taxonomy): domain Eukaryota; kingdom Metazoa; phylum Chordata; order Ceratodontiformes; family Protopteridae; genus Protopterus; species Protopterus annectens. The sequence continues at coordinate 600,735,741 of NC_056727.1, forward strand.
CAAAGTTGGGGACAAGGATCCTGATGCCAAAATGTGCAAACTGGTCAAATCTCCTAGTGCCATACCTTCCAAAGTTTCAAGAATGAAACTGACTATCACATTAACTCTTGTTGGCTGTGGCTGTTTCAGAGTCAATCACTTTCCAGATAGATCTCCCAAGTGCCACGACTGAGACACTTCCTCTGAAAGGGAACTTTCTTGGTTCCCCTCTCAACAGCCATCACAATTGTCAGTCAGATCCTTCAGGTCTTTTAGCAGTGATCCCAGTTTAAACTGAGATCACAAAATGAGGGCCTTTATTAAGGCAAAGATAGATATGGGTGTTCTTCCATCTCTCCCTCTCTCTCTCTCTCTCCATCTTGAGGGCTGATCAGTTCTGTCCCTCATCTCCTGTCTTTGCTACTTCTCTGGTCCAGCTTTCAGATCCAATGGTATCAGATCTGACAATTTGTCCTGCGCCTACCTATTTTGTGCTGATTGACCCTTAGGTTTTGAAATCTGATTTGTTCAACTTCAATTTCTTGATGATGACATTTCAAAACCATCCTTGGATCCATCCCACATGGCTCCCTTTTCACTGTCAGAGTCATTGGCCTTCAAGGTAGTGGCACTAATCCCCTCCTTGGGTCCTTCTACTTTGACAGGTTCAAGGCTTTCCTAGATGGTGCTGCCTTTCTCTTCCTTGGCAGTGGTTGCTGTGGCACTTGATGGGGGCTCCTCAGGTTTGGCAGAAGTGAGTTAATTCTTGAGATTATGGGGAGGATTAGTGCTTTTCCCATGAGAGCTATAACCTAGGCTTTTTCAGTGTTGACTCCACCCCAGGACAGCCTTCCATCTATGCCTTGACCCTCTTAAGCTTTCTAGGTCAGAACCGAAGAGATGGCTTCAAGAGAGCTGCTCCATTGTAGTTTAATTTATCTAAGGAGTTGGATTTGCCTGCACCTGATGTTCCAAAAAAGAGGATGTGCAAGAGGAGCATGTCAACTCCCCTACAGAGTAAGTCACTTCAGACATGGACTCAGGTGATTGAAGGAGTTCCCCACATTCCCCCTGGAGGACCCTAATTTCAGCATGATCTTAGAGATAATGCAGCATAGGGTATCCTGGCTTACAGACCCTCACTCTCAGAATGAATAGATACTAGGAGGATGCATATTACTTGCCACTATCTTCTTCTTGGGTGGTTCCCCTGGCAGACCATTTTATTGACTTGGCCACCAGGAGAGCATGGCAGGAGCCTGATCCATCTATGACATAGATATCCAGATAAGAAACTCAAACCTTCCAAGGACAGATAGTTTTGGTCCAAGATTCCCCTGGTTGATTCTATCATTGTAGTGACAGCAACCAAAGAAGAGTTGACAGATAGTGTAACCACTGTCTGTTCTCCCAACAAGGAGTCTAGAGCAATGGACAGGATGGGGAAGTTGGCGTATGCTTCAGGCACCGTTGCTCTCAAGGACTTGATCCATGCCACCCATATGAAACATTTCTATAGAGATGTAGCTGAGAAAGCACTAGCTTCTCTGAGGAGACTGCTCATACTGAATTCTAAGAAACAACAAGAGACCACCATGGGCATCATGTTTAAGATCAGCAACCTCTTCATGTGGCTCATGTGCAATGCAATGGAGCAGCTAGAGCAGCAGGTACAAATATTACAATGAGACACCATGCTTGGCTTCACCTCTGTGACTTTAGAGATAAATTCAAAGTATCTTTTATGAATGTACACTGTAATGGATCTTCATTACTTGGTCCATATGTTAACAACAAGATGCAGAAGTGCAAGTAGGATGGAAAGATGTTTTTTTACCCTTGGTGTCAAATTTGAGACCCTGCAATAATCTTACAGCAGGAACCAATGGTGGCTCAAATCCTTTTGGTTTAAAAAATTCTGATGCCAACCCTTTGACTCCCCTTCTGACAGGGGTGGCCATGGCAGAGGTGGTCCCTTTAATGGAGGCAGACCCAGAGGTCGACGGGTCCCCAAAACCAGGGGCATCACATGCCCTTCTCTGACAGACAACCTAACTGTCCCTACCTGACTGCTCCTCTCTGGAGGCAGTTGGGGGTCATCTATTTCTCTACTCTCCTGGATGGACAGTCTGATTTTTGGGTAAAAAAGATGATATCCAAAGGCTATACATTTTCCTTTTCCCCACTGTCTTCCCATTCCATATCAGCCACTCCCCGATGTGTCACCCCACCAGTAAAAAGCAGCCAGAAGAGAAATCCTAATTTAAGAGGTCCTACCAGATCAGACCAGGTCAGGTTTCTATTCCAGGTTCTTTTTGGCTCCAAAGAAAAGGACCTCTGTCCAGTCTTGGATTTAAGGAAAATAAATCCTTCCATTTTTCTGAATAGTTGCAGAGCAAGCAATCCTGCATTGTTTACAGGCATGTGACTGGATGTGCTTGATAGATCTTCAGGATGCTTATCTTCATATCAAAATAGCCAAAATACCCAGAAGACATCTGCACTTCTGCCTTGAAGCCAGTCACTTTCTATTCAGAGCCCTGTCCTTTAGTCTCATCACAGCCTCCCTGAGTGTTCGCCAAGTGCATGGCAGTGGTAGCAGCTCACCTAAGGCTACAGAGGATTACCATGTTTTCATCACTACCAATAGTCTGAGTCCTTTGGGTCAGAGGGTTGATGGCTTCTTTCATTCTCAAGGTTCCTCTTACCTGATTCCACATAAGGATGTTACAGTACCTACTCAGAGTGCAATGGTCACAGGTAGCAGCTCGCCATTCTGTATCCATAATAATAACCAGTGTTTGCAAAGTCTAATTACACTGTTGTTAATTTCTCCCTTGATTCTCATGGGAAGAACCTTTGTATTGCCATTCCATTCAGTGGTGGTAACCACAGATTCCTCCTCCTCTTTGGGGAGGGGGTGGAGGCATTATCAGAAGAAGATGGTCCTAGTTACATGGATACAACAAGAGGCCAAACTTCACATCAATGTCCTAGAGATGACAGCATTCTCCTGGCATTGCAGAAACTATAGGACTTCTTGCCCCATGGGTGATTTCTATTCAAACCAACAACATGATGATAATTTGGTACATCAACATGCAGGGAGGAACCATGTCCTATCACTTATGCCAAGAAGCCTTGAGAGTGTGGAAATGGGTGACTGCTTCACATTGATTCTTGATAGCAATGCATAGTCCTGGGAAGAAATGTTCTTGCCAACAGACTCAGAAGATCCATTATATTGCCTTATGAGTTGTTTCTCCATCCAGCACTGGCATATCAGATATTTCATCAATTGGGTGCTATCCTTACTGCAATATTTTGCCAGTCCAGAAAACATCACATGCAGAAAATACTTCACCCTGATTTCCCCAAAGCTGCAGTTCCTGAGAGATGCTATAGTTGGACAATGCCCAACTGTTCTACTTTACACTTTTCTTCCTCTTCTCCTAATCTTCAGAGTTATTCAGAAGGCAATCAAATGCAAAGCCACAATGATCCTCATTGCCCCTTATTGGATCAGAAAAATCTGGTTAAATTAATTGCATAGTTTCTCCAATTCCAGTGATGGCCAGAGACCCTTTCCTGTCTGAGGATGTGATACAGATTCTTTTGGCATTTCAGAAAGTGTCTACTCTTTGCGTGCACCACAGCAAATGGAAGTGCTTGTTAGCTTGGGCAACCACTCAGGCAATAGACTCCTCCATTGCATCTTCCTTTTCTCTCAAAACTCTTCTCTTCAGGTTCCACTTTCTCAACCATCAGAGTATAGATGGCCGCAATCTCCAACTTCTACCAAGATATTGACACCCATTCCTGAGCCTTTCAATGGATGTGTAAGGTCTTTCTCAAAAGAACCTCTCTAACCCATCCCTTGATCAAAGAATTAATTCCTCCATGGGACCTCAATTTTCTACTGAAAGCCTTGATAAAATCTCCCTTCAAACCAGCATCTTCCACTTTTTTTAAAGTTCATCTCTTGGAAAACCCTATTTCTCATGGCCGTAAGCTAAGCCAGAAGCGTTTCTGAGTCACATGCCCTGTCCTCTACTGTACCTTATTTGTTATTTCAAAATGATAAAGTATCATTATGCACAAATTGTTCCCTTCTTTCCAAGGTGGAGTCCAAGTTTAACTTGAACCAGAATATTCACCTACCAGTCTTTTTTCCTAATCATTCAAACAGAACAGAATACTTACTTCACACATTTGATGTTCAGCTAAGGTTTTACCTACACGGAACTAAGAACTTTAGAAACTACCCTCACCTTTTTTGTATCTACAAATAAATTTGGATATACAGTTTCAAAGTCACTTAATCAAGACAGATTTCTGTTTGTATTGCATTTGTTTATTCTGTCGGCAACTGTCCTTTACCATGCAGGTCGAAGGCTCTTTTTTTAGTAAACATGTGAAGTTTATTCCTATTATCTAGCAATACCAGTCCTGCATTCAAATTATCACATCATCAACTAGTTAAATGCAAACAAAAATATTAAGACCTAGGGCTCATTCTATGAGTGCCTTCTTCAGGAATTTCCTCAGTTGATTAAATTTGTGTGGTGGCAAGATGGCCTACATTACATACTTTTGCAGAACATTACAAACTGGATATGATTTCATACTCTCGGGCTTCCTTTGGCACCACAGTCCTCACTGGATGCCTGTCATGATTTCACCCAGGTTTTCAGGAGTTGGGGATTCGGACCCATCAGTCAGATCAGAGAGATGGGATGAATAGGATACAGTAGCTATGTACTTCCCAAAATGCTGGATCCTTTCATACATATCTGTCTGTTACAACAATCCTCTCTTTCTGCCCCTCTTCTAGTTTTAGACCTAAGGGATATTAACACCTTTGTGTGGGGGTCTGTGTGTTTTTCCCTCTTGTATATTAGGCAACATAATCAATCTGAGGCAGCTTCACCTACAGTTGCATTATGGGAAAGGAAAAAAATTAAAAGGAGCTTGAGACCGGAACATTAGTACTGCCAATATGGATTTGACAAATGGCTCAAGGAAATATCAGTCATATTGGACTGATGTGAATGAAAGGATCCAGCATTATGGTAAATACATAATTACAGTTTTTATTTACAAATGTGAATTAGAGAACTCCTTTCACCAGTTTGCCACTTACCCCTTAACATGTTTTTTGCCATCTCCAGAGTTAACACAATATAATAAGAAAGGTGTAGTGGGTAGTACTAACTATTACATATTATTTAGTCTCATTCGGAAAAAATATAGTTAAATATCAGTGGGAGAAGAGTTTGCCAACTGACACTTTTGACTAGAATTCTGCCAACATGACTACAGTAAACAATAGCATTTTGACAGAGAGATGTCATAGAGCATGTATAGAAACGCCGGCTAATTTGAGCATTTGTACTCCGCTTGAAGTTGCCCTAATAAATGCAACAGCTCACATTCTAATCTCATAGTTAGCTACGTTTTGTTGGTGGTGACTTAGTGGGGACATATCATTATTAGCTGATTTCCACACTGTCAAAAAAAATAAGTGGAAGGTAGAACTAAGGACAGCACTGTGTGCTGAAAGTGTTAATTGCAAGAGAGAACAGAAGGGAAACAGGAACATTGACAAAAACTGTAAATGCAAGAGAGGTGACATTTTGGATTTGGAAGAAGAGGATGTGGTATTGTAACTGAAGGCAGGATGTCACATTGATTAGAAAGAACTTTTGTTTATCACTAGCACTTCAGAATCTGCAGAAGCTGACAAAGAAGGCAGCTACTCATAATGAACTCACACAGGCAATGATGACTACTTTGCTGTAATTATAATAAAATAAATTGTTTTTTATCCATACCCAGACCCGCACAGGAATGTACTAACAAGATAAAACAGAATGTAGAAAAACAGGGTATCTAACAAGGTTGGTTAAGAAGTAAATACATTTTGTTAATAATGTGTTGCTTTACAGTCACAATACTGCCATAGTCCACCATACTCAACAGCTTACACCTCTGATCATATCTTATTCTGCCTGTTATGTAATAGATTTTAACAATACTTTTTGTAAATAGATGCAAAGTTTATTAAAAAAAAAGAATATAGATATTACATGGTGTATTAGAAACGGCAGAGAAGCAACTTTGGCTCACTTGCAGTTGGTTCTGAATTAGCAGCAACCCCCGTACTCTATTTAGCCAGATGTTAAGCTGAACACAAAATTCAACTGTTCTACCAACTTAATCTAACCTCTACCAGCAAGAACTGTCTGATGGAGCAACTTTTCCTCAATAAAGAATGCCAGTTTCCTGGGAACTTATTGTGTAACTTATGGCTTTTCCACTTATTATGAAGCTTGATTCTAATTAATGTGAGCTGCTATCAGACATGAAGTATGGAACTTAGCACTGGTCAGCAGGCCACAGGAATGGGGAAGTGTTGAAACACAGCATTAAAATGGCACTGGCCCCATCCCAAGGGTCAGCATGCCAAAAAGGAGCATAGGTACAGCTGCCAATGTCTGATGCATCCACCAACAAATGATTGAGTGTTTGAACAGGTGGCAGCAGAGTTTCCTGTGCCATCAAGAAGTTTTGCAAGTCTGCTAGCAGTAACAAAGGTAAAAGACTACTACTGCTCTCTCCTCTGGCTTGGAAAACTAAATTGGCTCATGTACTAAAGCTCTATGCAGTGGTATCCATCACTAATCCACACCATATAGAATTCTCAGCATTGGCATAATATATAGTAGTATTGCTGACATGGATAGTGGAAAATCAACAACTCTGCCTCTTTGTACTAGTATGCATACATCTGTGCTATACATATATTGTCATACTGGTTATTGAATTGCAAGCCACTATGACAGACCAGAAAATATTCTCCATTGTGATTAGGTGTTCTGCAGAAGTGATGCAATGTCTCTCTCGCCATGCTGCCACAGCCTTATACCTGCCCTGAGTTTCATGTTCTGTGCCTTTTGATCCTTGTTTTATCTCAAGATAACACTGTGGTGGCAAAAGCACTGTTGCCATCCATTGTATGCCTAACATGTTATGCAGTGGTCACTTACTCTCATGATAGCCTAATCTGCTCATCTGTACTCCATGAGGTCATCCTTCACTTCTCAAGCTCTGTATTACAATATAATCAGCTCTCATGCTTTCCTGCATTCAATCTCTGCCTAGCTCTATATTTCTCCTGTAGATTTCAAACATTCATGGCAAATGGCACAGGCCTTGCATATTGTTCAAAATCTGTCTTGTGATCACTAGGAAAACCTAAGATAGGTTTCTGTTTACATATGTACAACCTGTGAAAATCTGGGCTAAGTTAGCATCTGTTCTTGTTACTGCCAAAAGATTGATATTTTGGCTTTCTGTGTGAAATTTCAGCACATCAGTATTTAGATATTCCTTGTTCATAACAGTGCACACTCACCATTCTGTAGCATCTTATTTAGTAATATTTTTCTCAGATGATTTTTCAGTTTTTGAATGATCCTTTCATACGAAAAACAAAGAGGCAGACCACAAAGGAGGAAAAACACTGTGATTCTCAAGTGAAGCAGCGTCAAAGGTAAAAAATAAACATCTGACATGTAGAAGATATAACAAAAGAAAGGAGGAAGACAGACAGTGATACTGATTATATCAAAAGGAAGCAAAGAATGTAACCAGAAAAGGAAAGGTAAAACAAAAAAAAAATATCCGCTTCCATAAAAAAGTGAGATAAGTTCATATATTCATATTGTCTTACTAAGCTTGCAGCCAAGGACACCATTGAAAAGCTCAGCTACAACACTCAGCACTTTTTGAAACTAACAATGTCCTCCAGGAAGTAGATTTTCTCCACATATTCCAAGTAAAAATTGGTTATAACTCATTTTGTCATCTGGACAGATTGTATGGGTTGCCAGGAAAGTATTCTGCTTAATATATAAGGCTGTTACATTCTAGAAACACGAGATATGTTGGGTTAGGTACCTGTCACAACATCTGATATTGTTGATGTGGTAGTATAGGTTTAGGTCTCTATGGGAGGGTCTCTACCACTGATTTTGTTTAGGTAAAGGAGTTCAAACAGTGCTGTGTCATTCATAACATTGACGGCTAAGAAGAGATCACACCTCAGTAGTCTGTGCAACATTAAGAAGGGACAGGGCTTTTAACTGAGCAGAGGGCCTAAGGAAACTGACAGCTGAGACTTTACGGTGAGGAAATGTTGAGGTCTCTCAGTTTGATGAAGGTGCAGTAGAAAGGTACAGGCCAAAACGAGTATGATACTCAATGATGGGATTAATAAGCAATAAATAAAGTGGGACTCTAACATCATTGGAGATTAAGGAGATGCCACAAAGGTTAGGCTGGGCAAGGTATTAGGATTTTCTATCCACACAGAGATGTGGTGGTCAAAGGAGGAGTTTGTTATCACTACATGTTCCGAAATCCCTGATGGCTATGTCAGATTTAAGTGGAATTTTATGTATGTGGTAAGCATCAGTGGTCCTAAATATACCAAGGAAATTGTTATGCGTTTCTTTTCACTGAGGTAAGCACAAGGTTAATTCACCAATCATACATGGTCCAAATTGCAAAAAGTCACTTTTGTCATACTTAAAAAAAAAAAAAAAAAAAAACTTTAATAGAAAAGATCAACAGAAATAGAATTAATGCTTCAGCTATACATCTTTTACAGGTTCTGTTTTTGAATGTATTTATATATTTTTATTTGGTTGTTAAGGCGGAATAAGAAGGGGGCTTGATAACCACCCAAGACTTGAAATCATCAACAAACTTGATAAATTATAGCTTCTTGACATCAACTTTCATGTCAGAGAAGTAGTTACTAAAGAGGACAGAGCCCTATGGGGCACCACTGGTGATGTACTTCAATCTAGAACAAACAAGTCTGACTTTAATTATATGAATTCTTCCAGATAATGAATTACCCTAGCCAACAAACTCTGGAGAGTCTGTCAGTCATTCCAGCATGAGAGATAGCACCAAAGGCCCTCTGAATGTCTAGGTAAGAAACGTGGGCTGTATGTCTGTTATTCATGACATCATTAACCCTTTCATAGGTTCATAGGTAGGTTCATAGGTAGATACTAGGCTATTGGCCCTAGGGCCTATATAAGCCTAGCCAAAAAGTTACCCTAGCTTTCGCCACCCAAGAAAATTATTTTCCTGTGCCCCTGTCAAGCAGAGCCACAGAAGTGATCCCCAGGGTGAATTTCCTATTTCCCATCCAATCATCAAGATTTTTCTTGAAGAGTGCTAATGAGGAGCTTTGTTTGATATAGATAGGTAGTTTGCTCCAGAGTATGGGAAGATTCTGGGACAGGAATCTCTCCCTCCAGCATGTTCTGTTTATTGGGGTGACAAGGTTTGGGTCCCTAGCGCGTGTAGCTTGGAGGGATTGGGATTTCTTTAAGTGGAGCATGTCCAACAGCTCTGGGTTTGACATAGCTTTGTATATTAGGCAGAGATCGCCTGAGTAGGTGATATGCAATGGAGGAAAGCTGGAGTTTTTTGAGACGGTCTGCATAGGGCATCTGTTTGAGGCTGGTAATCCTCTTTGTGAGGTATTTCTGCAGCCTTTCCAGTTGTTGTAGATGTCTTGTGAGGTACATACCAAAAGGAGCATTGTACTCTATAATGGGTCTAATGAGTGATGAATAGAGAGGAACAATGACCTCTTTTGTCCTGGAAGAGAAGCCTTTTGTGATGAGGTGTGCCATGTAGAAAGATTTCCTGACTACTATAGCGATGTGATTATCAAAGGAGAGACTACTGTCCACCTGTGTCCCAAGGTCTCTTATCACACTTTCAGTGTTAAGTAGACTACCACCTATGTGGTAGTTCATGGGTACAGAGTTTTTACCAAAGGGGATGACAATGCACTTTTTGGCATTGAGCTTGAGGCCATGGCTTTGACACCAGGCATCTGTCTCAGTGAGGTCCTTTTGTAGGATGTCCACATCGTTAGGAGTTTTGATTATGGCTCCTAGTTTGCAGTCATCTGCGAACTTCATTAGCCAAAGACCTTCTGTATGAGCCTGTACTTCAGAGAAGAAGATACCAAACAGGAGAGGACCCAGGCTGAACCCTGTGGTACTCCACTTGTCACTGGTCTGAAGTCAGATTTGGAGTCTGCTACTTTCACGGAGTGTATTCTGTCAGTGAGCCAGTTGGCAACCCATCTTGTGACATAGGGATTTATACCTGGTTTAGTGAGTTTATCTATAATTTCAGAGTGGGAGATAGTGTTGAAAGCCTTGGCGAGATCTAGATAGGCTGTGTGAACCACCTTACTCTTGTCTATGGCTTTGGTGACTGCTTCAAAGAAGTCTATCAGGTTTAGAAGACATGAATTGCCTTTCACAAACCTGAACAGGGTGGGGTCCAGAGATTGGAGATCACCAATGTCTTTGTTTATAAGTTCCATGATGATACGTTCGAGGGCCTTACAGACCAGGTTCATCAGGCTAATGGGGTGGTAGTTCCCAGCGTCTGTGGTAGCTCCCCTTTGTGGAGTAGGATAACAGTCACTGCATGCCATTCAGTGGGCACAAAGCCTGAGGTGAGGCTATGATTGAAAATGGTACTTAGGTGGGGTGCCAGTTCGTTCTGTAGTTCATGTAGAATGCAGCCTGAAATGTTGTCAGGTCCCATGGATGTTGTGGTCTTGGCTTTGGAGAGTGTGGTTTTTACTTGTGCAACCGTGATTACAGGAACTTTGCATTCTTCCGGTATAGAGATGGGCCCTTTAGGGGGTGAGAGGGGGGTAAAGTTAGGACTGAACCTATCTGCCAGGATGTTGGCAATATCAGTTGCTTCTGTATATTTATTGCCATTGTGCTGTAACTTGGAGCAGATCTGGGTGTTGCCATTGAGATTCTTGACACAGCTATAGAATGCTTTGTGGTTGCCTTTAGAATCAGTGGTGATTTTGTTTTCATAACTAGCTTTGGAGGATTTTATGAGAGATCTCAGTTTCTTACTGAAGCTGACCAGGGAGTTCCTCCAATCATGGGATTTTACTCTTTTTTGCAACAGTTTATTTCTTCTGTTGTAGAGTTTGTTTATGGCAGGGGACCACCAGATTGGCTTCCTTTTTTTTGGAGGATAACATCTTGGTTCTGTTAGGGATAGCATGATCCATGCACTTGTGTAAGTGCTTACAAAGTGGATTTGTGTAGGATTCAGCAGTCATACCTCTATTGTCTGTCTGCATGGGTGTCGTGAAGTTTGCCACTTCTTTCTTAAGAAGCATGAAATTGGCTTTGGAGAAATTTTTTACAGTGGTTTCCCTAATGGGGGTGGGGGGTGGGGCAGGATGTGGATGTCTAGGGTTATTAGCTTGTGGTTGGATCTGACCAATGAGGAATTGACATCTTGTGTGGAACACCGGTCGCCCATGTTTGTAATGACCAGGTCTAGGATATTGCTGTCCCTGGTGGGTGTGTGGATAAGTTGATCCAAGGCACTGGAATTTATGAATGACAGAAAACGCTGAGCAAAAGAGTTGTTACATGAGTAGTTTTCCCAGTTAATGGTGGGGTAGTTGAAATCACCCATTATTAGGGTGTTGGGTTGTACCCTAATATTTTCCAGTGTATCAAGAAATGAGGAGTGGGAATCTTGGGGCATGGTGGGGGATCTGTAGCAAGCTACAATTTGGATTGCGGTCTTGCCCAGAGTTAGTTGCACTTGGATAATCTCAGATGCATTATGCTGAGCAACTAGCATGGAGGTGTGGATATCCTTAATGAATCTAGACATGCCTCCTCCTTTAGTGTTTTGGTCGAGGTTAGGTGGCCAAAAGGTGTGGTATGTATGATAGCCTGGTAGTGCAGGGGTGCTCTCTGGAGCCTTGAACCAGGTCTCTGCCACTGCACAGATGTCGATGTTCTCCATTTTAAGGAGTGCCTCGAGTGAGTGCATTTTGAGGTTTAGACTTCTAGCATTGAGTAGCATTACCCTCAGATTTCGCTTGCTTGTACTTGTTACGGTGGTGAATTTGTCATTTGAACCTTGCCTAAAAAAGGCACTAGAGAGGTGGCAAAAGCCTTAGCCAGTATTCGGAATCCCAAGGGTGACAGGTGCAGGCCATCTTTGGCAAACCATCATGGTCTGTTGATCATGTCATCCCAGGCAGACAGATACTGGATCCCCTTAGAATTACACCAGAAGCTTAGCCAATTGTTGAAGTCAATCATTTTGTCCTTGTACTGTGGTATCATTCTGGGTGATGGCAGAATGATACTTAGGGCTAAGGTCATACCTGCCTGGGCTACAAGATTGGAGAGCTCCTCCATGTCTCTTTTCATGTAGTCCAGGGAGGTACGTCCCAGGTCATTCACACCAACATGGACAATGACAGAGTTATATTTGTACTTGTTGTGGAGTGAACTGAGTGTGTGCATTATGTGGCGGATTCTGGTACCCGACAGGCAGCTGACAGCAACTTTCTCCTTGTTTGCCTGGTGAGTGGAACATCAGTATCTGACTATAGAGTCACCTATGACTAGAGTGTTGAGTACGTTGTTATGCCTTATGGGCTGTGGTTGAGTGGCACACTGAGTTTGTGGGCTATGTGTCATTTGGGTTGTGTTGGGGGTGGAGGTTGCTTGTGTTTTTGCTTTGGAGGTCTCTGTTGCTTGGGCAGATTTTTATTGAGAGCCTCCGTGAATATAAGTGTGTTTTGTGTTTCTATGTGTGCTTTGGTGATGTAGGTTTTGAGGGACTATGTGATGAGTGTGGTGTGGTGCAAGTGTTTACCTTCTCCTCTTGACTGTCTAGTCTAGTCTTGGGTGAAGAGAGCTTTGCTTCCAGTTTAGCTATATAAGTGCATCTCTCACAGGTTGTAGTGTTGGGTGGTAGGAGGAGAGGATTGTCTGTGTACATGAGGCAACTGCTGCATTGCCCCAAGATGCAGCAATTGCCTCAAAGAACTCAACAAGATGAATGGGCATGATCTACTTATGACAAATCCAAACTGGTGTGTGTCTAAGGATATAAAGTGATATATATTATGGCGTCATTTGCATACATCTCATAGGTTTCCCTTGGGTATTTCTGTTGTTTTTGCCCATGTGATTTTTCTGTGTGGCCTTTTTTGCCTCTTTATTTTGCAGTCATCGTAATATTATGGACATCAGACTTTTTTTGTAAACTGAATGTTTACTGCCCTACCTATTCACTAATGCTGCACTGATGAGCAAATAAACTGGGTGAAACACTGCATGTCTACAGTTAATTTCATTTGGTATTTTTGGTCTGGGGGTATCAATAAAGATTTTAAAAAAATAAACAATGGATCTATGTCAAAGCATTGAATAGCTAAATTGTTGAAACCCATATGGTTGAGACTATATGGTCGACAAATCAGTCTGTCGACAAACAACATAAACCCAAACAACACTGACAATAACAGAAACAATGCTTTTGCTGGGCGGCAAGAATCCTGCACACCAACCCCCCTGCTAATTATATATACCAACTCCGAGATCACACTACAGTGAGGAAAAGGGCAAATTCCTTGATCCCTACTATACCATGATCTCAGTCAGCTGTCAGTACCCTTCGACAGACTGAATTGTCGACCTTATGGTCTTGACCATATGGGTTTCGACACTTTGGCCATTGGATACTTTGACATAGACCTTTAAACAATTACTAGGTATTTAGAAGCCATGGAGCTGAGGCAGCTGCATGCTTTTAAGGAGTCATTTTAATATACTTGGTGGCCCTCCTAATGAGGTTTAATGTATTGCACAGTGGAGATGTTGGATTCCCTAGGTCTTTTTATTATTTTTGCCTATGTAACTTTTCTGTGTAACTTTGTCACATGTTATTTTCATTTATAGCTCATCTATGCAACTAAGAGGGCTAATTAGATCAAGCAAAGTCAACTCTGAGGTTAAGATAGCCTCCCAGGTGAAATACAACTATAAGGCCTTCTTCAGCTATGTCAGAAACCTCATGGGCAGCACACAACAATGTGCTGAACTGGTGAGTAATGGTGCCACATTCACAGAGCCTGGCAATATAGCAAACCTGTTACTGGACAAATTCAGTTCCAACTTTGCCCCCTACCCCCAACCATCCCCCCCAAAATACCCTCAAATATAACCCCTCCAACTATAAGTAGGGAGCACGTACTGGCTGCAATCACTAAAGCCAAGAACATGGCCTCAATGGGCCATGAGAACTTCCAAGGATGCCTTGTTAAAAGTTTAAAATACAACATATCAGTAAGAAAATCCTTCTAAGTTGCTCAACCTTTAAGCAAGGACATGATATATTGATCCACAGAAGTCATCATACCACTGTACTTGGCCCTCATCAGGTCCATCATACAGTATAATGCTTCATTTGGTGTGCACCTGACCAGACACATGTAGCAACTGGAACATCCACAAAGTTTCCTTTCAGAAAGAATACAGGGAGTAAACACAATGTCCTACTTTGATTGTCTCAAAGCCCTGTCTCTTATCATACAGACTTTTGACAGGTGATCTTAGCTTGGTATAAGAGGCATCTCTGGACTTTGTTTGAAGAACCTTTTGCACATCTGCAAAACAAACAGCATCAGAACTAGACTGAAAGACTTAAATTTTGCTTGTGACATAAATAGGACATGTTGGAGACAGAGATGTTCCTGAGAGAATTTCACAGACTCCCCATCCATTAGACGCAAAGCTCCTCCCTATCCCTATTTAAAGGAAAATTCCATCCTCTCCTAGAGTTTAACTCAATTCTTGCATTTCTTTTCTACCCTAAATATGGTTTCAGTATTGTGTAGGTACTGGAAACCCTGCTTGCACTTTTTAAATCTGTAGTTTACCCTGTCAGGTACTGCTGGCAATCTTAGATGGGCAATTAATCCTGCTAATGTCAGGAACACAGCTGATATTAAAAAAACAGAAAGCTGTGGAACTGTTTTACACTGTTTTTATTGCAGAAAAGAGGAGAACATAATACTCCCCTTTCATGGCAAAACAAATCAATTACATCAGTTAGGGGTTTAAAGACAGTTGTCACCTCTTCTGACAAATTTACTTAAGAAGCTACACAGTATTGAAATAAGCTTTAAATGTTGGTTAGATAACTTAAATGTAGCATCAAAGATTTATTTGACATTTAGGAAAAAAATCAAACAAAGCCAGCAGATCAGGGCAAGCTGTGTAATTTTATTAGCTTGTCTTAAAGCATAATAAACAGACTCAATAAATCCTCAGTCTTCTTCAGTGTTTAAAATAAAATGAGAAAAGTAGTCCTTATTTATAATGAACATACAGATTAATGTTGAAACATGATTGGTTCCTTACAATTGTTCATTCATGCCAGGTGCAAATAAAGCCCCCAACTTAATTATCCATTTCTTTTCTTTTGAATCCAAAAGGCTATGCCATCTGGCTTTATTAGCCCTATTGGCCATGATTTTGTTGATAGGTGTAAATCTAAATGTAGCATTAGGATGTTTAATGGTGTGTTTGTATAGTACATTACAGGGTTTTTTATTTCTTATCCCACTAAAGTGTTCTGAAATATGGATCCTAAGGAGTCTGGATGTCTGTCCAACATAAAAAGCATGGCAACTACAGGTGACCAAATAAATTAGCCAATCTGTCCCACAATTTGCAAAGAACTGAAACTGAAAAACATTGCCTGTGTTACTGCTAGAAGACTCCTTAGTTTTATTCAAAGCTTTAAAGTGGGTACAGTGGCCGCAAGGTACACAACCTGAAAGTAGGTCCCCAACCATGGTCCATTGTCCAGACACCCCTATAGTTTGGTTGATGTGTTTGTAATGATTCAATTGGGACCCTATGTTTCTCCCCCTGCGAAATGAGAACAAACACCTATCTTGCAAAATGGTGGAAAAATAGTCATCTGCCCTTAATATGTTCCAGTGTCTCTGGACAATATTAAGTAGAGTTTCCATGTTCCTGCCATAAGTAGTGACCAGGCGGACCACAGATTGTTTTGATTTGAAGGTTTACCAGCTTTTCAAGTGTCTCCAGAAACTAAGTAAGGATTTGGACAATCTTGAACAATATTTGAAAGCTGAAAAGATCAGGAAATTTCAAAGGGACATGGACAATGGACCATGGGTGGGGACCTCCTTTCAGGTTGTGTACCTTGCAGCCACTGTACCCACTGTAAAGCTTTGATTAAAACTAAGGAGTTTTCTAGCAGTAACACCTGCAATTTTTTTCAGATTCAGTTCTTAGCTGAAACACCTGATGTTCATAAGGGTCATTTTCATATATCCCATGTTCCTCTGTTACAGGAGGTTTGGGAGATCACTCATTGGAAGTTCTAGCTTGGCTGGAGTTTTCATTTAGTTTTTACAGATTCAGTTCTTTGCAAATTGTGGGATAGATGGCTGATTTATTTAGTCAGCTGTAGTTGCCATGCTTTTTATGTTGGACAGACGTCCAGACCCCTTAGGATCCGTATTTCAGAACACTTTAGTGGGATAAGAAATAAAAAACCCAGTAACGCACTATACAAACACACCATTAAACATCCTAATGCTACATTTAGATTTACAGTTATTGACAAAATCATGGCCAATAGGGCTAATAAAGCCAGATGTCCTAGCCTTTTGGATTCAAAAGAAAAGAAATGGATAATTAAGCTGGGGGCTTTATTTGCACCTGGCATAAATGAACAATTGTAAGGAACCAATCATGTTTCAACATTAATCTGTATGTTCATTATAAATAAGGACTACTGTTCTCATTTTATTTTAAACACTGAAGAAGGCTGAGTATTTATTGAGCCGAAACCGGTCTGTTTAATATGCTTTAAGACAAGCTAATAAAATGACACAGCTTGCCCTAATCTGCTGGCTTTGTTTGATTTTTGCATTTTGTTTTTTGAGCCGTGCAGTTGCCGTAGGGGCAGGACATCTCTACAGTTTGCATTACCTTTGTTCCTGTTCCTGCTGTTGGCCTGGGTATGCTGTGTATCGGGATCACTGAGGATGTGATTTTTGGACCTCCTACATTTCATTCTTTGTTTATCCATTCTACCCCGTGGTGAAGTTTGTTGATATTCAAATATCTTTTTTGTAGCATTCATATGGATTTTGGATACGTCATGGTTGGTGAACATAGTTTTTTTCATGATTATCTGATTTGCGTATTTACTTATAGTGCAAGACCAGGTTGGCATTTTTTGCACCATCATTTCAAGCTGTTTAAGCAGATACTGGGACTCAAGTTTTTCTTACTACTTGACTTTTTTTGAGATTCATTGAATTTGGGTGATTTATTGAAGTGTTTGTGAACTTATATTTTATGTTTTTCATGTTTTCTACATTTTGGGGAAATATGCTTATTCATTCTGGACTTGGAGTGTGGGGAACAGTGGCCTACATGCTATTTCACAATGGCTGAGTTCATCGAACACGGATGGGTCTCTATGGGCTGAAATTTGATTTATACATAATTTTGTGTGCTTTTCTAACTCTGCAATCATTTTGTAACAATCATTGGGAATGTCGCTGCTCAATGTGGTTTAACTAATAAGCAAGTGTTTCTGTTGGACCTTACATGTTGTTGGGCTACTACGGAGGCGAATTTCAGACATACAACATTTTGGAGCACTTATTTTTCAGCAAGTCTTGTTCCAGGAATCACTAAGGGACACTTAGGGAAGTATGCTCAGTTTTTTGGGACTCACAGTGTGGGTTACAATGGCCTATGCATTACTTTACAACAACCAAGGTTATCGGACTTGATATGTGACTTTTTGGGGTCTCTATGGTTCATGTTTTGATTACTTTGTGTATTTTGTAATTTTTGTGTCATCTTTAACATATAGTGTGGGGCCGAGGTCCAACTGTGTTTAACTGAAAAGTGATTGTATACATACATGTGTTTTGGGTTATAACCAAGGCATATCTTATGTATATTAATATTTTGAAGCACTCATCTGGAAGCAGGGTTTGCATAATGAATTACTGAGGGACATTTCCTATGTTTTAAATAGATCCTAAGGGTTCCTTTTTATATGGGAACTCACTGAATATCATCTATTGGGACATTGCATTATGCTTGTGTATGCGAACTACATTGGCATGATTATATGCTAACAATATGATTGTGTATTTTTTGATTTAATTAACAAGCAAGTGTTTCTGTTGGACTATATATGTTGTTGGGCTACTACCAATGTGGATTTCAGACATACGACATTTTGGAGCACCTAGCAAGTCTGGTTCCAGGAATCACCAAGGGATACTCAGGGAAGTACACTCAGTTCTTTGAGACTCACAGTGTGGGTTACAACGGCCGATGCATTACTTTACAACGACCAAGCTTATTGGACTTGATATGTGACTTTTTGGGGTCTCTATGTTTCATGTTTTGACTACTTGGTGTGTTTTGTAATTTTTGTGTCATCTTGAACATATAGTGTGGGGCCGAGGTACAACTGTGTTTAACTGAAACAGTGATTGTATACTTATATGGGTTTAGATGTGTTTTGGCTTATAACCAAGGCATACTTTACATGCAAGAATATTTTGAAGCATTTGTCTAGCAGCAGGCTTTGTATCACAAATTACTGAGGGACATTTCCTATGTTTTAAAAGATCATAAGGGTTCCTTCTATATGGGAAATCATTGAATTTCATTTATTGGGACATTGTATTATGCTTATGTACGCAAACTACATTGGCATGAATATATGCTAATAATATGATTGTGTATTTTTGGTAAAACGTTTCTGAAATTGTCAGCTGAATTAATGTATGGGGGTTAGTCCACTACACATAAGGGTTTCTATATCACAGAACCATAGCACCATAACAGGCAGCTGTTATGTGTATGTTTTACTAACGTTTTTTGTCACTACCAGTAGGTTCAACAACTGGGTGGTTCGACTACACATTTAGAGGTATTATGAGCTGATGCTTTTGGACCAGATTTTGTTTTTTGAGACATACATGTTTTATATTGAATTGTGTTGATTTCTTCAGGCATTAATATTTACAAGAGGACTTACTGGGTCCTTCTAATATTACTAAAAATCTTTTTGGCTTATCATGACACCTATGGGAAACATTTGTTTATTGCATATGGACTATCTATGTTTATTGTCAATTGCCATTTAAATGTATATTCATTCCTAGTGTCTATTCATGCACATTAGGGCTGAGTCTAGTCAATATTATGAGTTTATATTGGACTTTGGATGCCTGTATTAGTTAGGGGATTTTTGCCTGAGTATTAAGCACTAAGTTTCAGGTATTTCCCTGAATCCCAACTTCCATAGAAGGGGTTGATTGTGATCCAAAGGAAGAAATTGAGTTGGTTCATGTTTGCACTTAGTGTGTTTGTTTCATTTTATAGTTTTTTTTGTAATTTGGGCATTCTCGAGTGGTTGCTTTTGGGCCTGATTCAGTATTGTTTGTGTACCAAGCAGTTTTGTCTTGGGGTTGAGTCCAATTTATTGATATCATACCAATCGGATTCCTTGCATTAATATATCAGGCACCATTGTTTTATACCAAAGGGACGTAGCATTGCTCTGGACATATTGGTTATATTATCTTGATTTGCGGATTCGTGAGGGGAGCAAGGGCTACTATTGTTCCTTTATTTGTGAATGGTGGTCCATTTATAGGACTAACAATTATACAACTAATTGTTTATACTTTGGTTCTCCTTTGACTATGAATTTTGGTGAGAAAGGGACATAGCATTGCTCACTATATATGGTTTCCAATAATAATATTGGAGGCCACTGAGCAAGGGCTATTATTGTTCCAATTTTTCACAGCATCATCTGGGTTTACCAGTTTATATGGTCAATATCAGACTTTTTTGCCATTGGTCTACCTTGTGGAACTCAATTTGGGACCATCCTCAATCGGGCTACACCTAGGACAAACTGCTTTTTGTTAAATATTGTGTTTTTCTCTTTCATATGGGCCTGTCAAGTTAAGCCCACACTGGAAGGCACAGATTTCACGTTTTATACTTATATATAATTTTTTTATACTATTTGAAAACACAAATATGGAGCTAACTAAAATCTTTAAAGGCTTGTTTGCCAATAAAGATGACTTGGGTATTTTCAGCTTGGGCTCAGATGCCCATACAACTCAAGGATCCCTCTCCATTACACCAGAAGCCACCTGTGAAGCTCATTTTCAAAGTCTAACTAACTATATGAGATCTTTAAGAACCAACATTTGGCATGCCAAACTCTTTATGGCATATTTAGCTAAGAATATGGCCCCTCGGGTTTGAGAATTTGCCTCCAACCTTTGGTGGCTAGAATTGATGGGGAATTTACAGAACAATGGGCGGTAGCACAACAGGCATCCATGGGCTTTGTTAAAGTATTATTAGAATATTATGATAGGGTCATTGAATCCAACATGGTTGAAATAACTGTGTTATGTGAAAGCACCAAAAAATTTGAGGGTTTACCAGCTTTTCAAGAATGTCTCCAGAAACTAAATAAGGATTTGGACAATCTTGAACAATATTTGAAAGCCAAAAAGATCAGGAAATCTCAAAGGGACCTGGCAGATTACGAGAAGGGGATTCAATTCTCCGGCAATAATTAATAGGTCAGGTTCAATGAGCCTACTAAAAAAAGCAGGCAAATGAAAGAGACCCAGGTCTATCTTGAAAAGAACAAATTCTAGTTCCAATTATGAGACCTCAGGGGATGAGTCATCATCCATAACTGATCTTGATACACAACACCCCGGGGACTCACCAGTATCCAAAAAATCGACCCCTTTAGCCAAAGGCAGGTTAGGGGGTAGCAAATACAACACAAATAGGAAACATGGATAGTTTATTGGAACTAATGACTCAGAAATAGTAACTCAAAATAATGTCTTGAATATTTCTAATGTAAAATTGTCTGATGTACAAATAAAGATTCTTAATAAGGGATTGAATTTTATTCCTGTTTTTTTTTTTGTTCCCGAAAATCGGCTAGCTCAGGATGTTACAGTTTTTGTAGATTACTGACTTTAAGAATGTTTTACAGGGATTCAGACTGCAGTTTTGAAAGATCTACATTATAGTTCTAGGGACTATATATGTAAAAGCGAATAATCTCTCAAAGACTGAACAAACAACTTTACAAGAACTGGTGGACCACAAGGACTTGGTTATATTATCAGCAGATAAGGGGTTGTCATGAACTGGGAACAATATAACGAGGAGGCTATGAGACAATTGGGAGATGGACAATACTATATGAAGATGATCCTTGATCCTACTTATAAATTTAAGAAGGAAATTGATCAATTTTTGGCCCTGGCTAGGGAGGAGGGTATTATTTCGGAGTTTGATTTACAGCAACTAATGGTCCCAGATCCAACAAATCAATATATTTACTTCCTCCCTAAGATACATAAAGATCTTCATCACTCACCAGGTAGACCTATTGTCTTGGGCAGGGGCTCTATCACCGAACCCCTATCACAATATCTAACTTTAAAGTTACAACTCTTATTCAAGTGGGTATGTTCCAGACTTTGTGACACCACTGAGTTTCTCCGGATTATAGGTGATACACAATTGGAACCTGGCTGGTTACTCTATATCCTAGATGTGTCAGCATTATATACAAACATACCACATTGGGTGGGCTTGGATGCCCTAGAATACTGGTTCAACAAGTCAGATCTCTATCCTCCAGGTATAAATACTTTAATTATCGGGCTTGCTGAACATATACTAACTAAGAATGTCTTTTTTTACCGTGACCAATGCTTTTGGCAAACTAAGGGGACAGCCATGGGGGCTTCTTTAGTCCCCATTTATGCAGATTTATTCATGGCTTATGTCAAGGAGTTCATTATTTATGACAATTCCCACAACATCTGCATAACTGAAATTGACATTTGAAGGAGGTATTTGGATGATTGCTGGATGGTATGGAGATCGGATGAGGGTTATCTGAAAGAATTCGTAGGTTATCTCAACGAAAATAAATGGGGGATTCAATTCACTGTTAGTTACCATTCCTGCAGGATCATTTTTTTGGATGTACTGATTACTAGGGATGTGGATTACACCCTAGATACACAGGTATATAGGAAGTACCCCCAATATAATTCCCTTCTCCATGCCTCCAGTTTTCATCCACCTCACATCTGCAGAAATATACCTAAGTCCAATTTCTTAGAATGAAATGCATCTGCTCCAACCCCGATAGTTATGTACAATATAAGGATGATCTTACTGACAGATTTAGGGGCAGAGGGTACCAAATGGGTTACGTCCTGAGTGGTAGCAACACGGTTTCTTCATTAGACAGGTCAGATACACTAAAATACAAGGAACAAGGGACCAAACAACAGTCTCTGATCTGTCTGGTCACTACTTATGGCAGGAACATGGAAACTCTACTTAATATTGTCCAGAGACACTTGAACATATTAAGGGCAGATGACTATTTTTCCACCATTTTGCAAGATAGGTGTTTGTTCTCATTTCGCAGGGGGAGAAACATAGGGTCCCAATTGAGCCATTACAAACACATCAACCAAACTATAGGGGTGTCTGGACAACAGACCATGTCTGGGGACCTACTTTCAGGTTGTGTACCTTGCGGCCACTGTACCCACTGTAAAGCTTTGAATAAAACTAAGGTGTTTTCTAGCAGTAACACAGGCAATGTTTTTCAGATTCAGTTCTTTGCAAATTGTGGGACAGATTGGCTGATTTATTTGGTCACCTGTATTTGCCATGCTTTTTATTTCACCACATAGAATGAAGAAGCAGCCAGCAAATCTTTGATCTTTTATTTAAAACGGAATGCTCCAAACCACTGCTCTAGCGCCTCAGCTTATACAAACCTTTAACAGAGTATGACTTGTTCCAAAGTAACTTCATTAAATACTTCTTACCAAGCATCAATTAACCAAGTAACATCAATTAATTAATTTCTATAATATTTAAAGGAGTTTGACTTATGTACTTCTGTTTCACTTTTCCATTACACTTCGAGCTCTCAAACTGTCTCATAAGAAGTTTCACTTCAATTAAAATCTGTTTCTGTTTTACATCCTTTGTTCCCACTTTATTTTAGGCTTTATCCAGATTTCTTCAGCTGAAAGGTGCAGAGGTATGCAAACCTCTTTACTGCTGCTGCTGCCAGTACTCATCTCACTCACTCACTCACTCTTTCACACACACACACACACACACACACACACACACACACACACACACACACACACACACACACACACACACACAGTCTCTTCTGCTTTGTGCACACATTCACTCATACATGCAGACAGCAGCATAAACACACACACACACACACACACACACACACACACACACACACACACACACACTTTTTTCCTGTTTCATTTATTTTTTACACTCGCTAAACAGGAAAAGTGACGATTAGCGAGTGTAAATTAATAGCTCAATCAATCTCTCTCTCTCTTACCTCGCATGCATGCATACACTCTCACACACAGACATAAAAATACACACACACACACACACACACACACACACACACACACACACACACACACACACACACACACACACACACACACTCACTTTTTTTATTTTACACTCATTAAACAGCTACAGTGCTGCTTAGTGAGTGTAAAATAATGGCAGCCGTTAGTTTTTTTTCTGTCTGAGCTCCAAGGCAGCTTGATATGCTGCTGTGAAGTGGCAGACTCGTTTTTCAGTGTGTATTACTTGTACAGTAATACCCTGCTAGAGAATGTTCATTCTCCAGTCAGGATGCTGATGTACAGTTCGCCCATTCTCTAAGCATTATTAATGTATACATTCTAGTAAATGTTGCTTAATGTTTTACTTATTTACTTATTCACTGTCACACATTGGCTATGTCAATGTCTTTATGTCAGAATTTGTTTTTTTTTTTGTCTTGCTAAGTGCATTTATTACTTGTTATTATCTTTGCCAATGTAGTCTGAATTGTGGCTTAAAAGGGTCCTGGGACCAGTTCACTTTCCTAGTTACCAAAGTATAAATAAATATGAAATAAAAAAGGGATGAACATGACAGAAATAATTAAGGAACTAGTAAAGCCCATTTTAATTCTGCATCATTGTGAAAGAGAAAAAATTCCCTCTGAAGGTACTGGGAAGTAATACAGACAGACTTAGTTTGGAATCCTACAACTTGTCACCTGTAAATGTACAGCAAGGATCATTTACTGCAGTGAGAGTTTTCACACCTCAGCATGACAGTGTGAGGGAAGACCTGTCAATTGTTTTTAGAACTACAAAACAATCCCGTAACAAAAGCCTGCTATTCATCTACTTTCTTTTGCTGGAAGTAACTAACATCTATTTATAGCATAGAACAATTTCTGACAGACAAGTAAATAATGATCCATCAGGGAAACATAGAAGAAGTTCTATTATAGAAGGTGTGTTCGATGACAGTGCTTGACAGTCCTGCCACTCTGTCTTAATGGCACGAGATAACAACACCACTTCCTTATGTCTAGCATGACTCATATAAAGGGGACTTGAAATATATTCTGGTAAGAAGGAATGAAAGCAAAAAAACAAGATCATGTCACTAAGGTAGGCCTCATCATCTGCCATTTTGAGGGAAATACTTTGAAATTGTAAAATAATAACTTGTGATTTTGAGGCATTGAAATAGCTCAGAAAACAGACACAATGAAAACAAATGTGTTGTTTTAGTTCTAAGGTGGAGTTTTCATTAAAGCACAACTTGGACCAATTGATGAGTAATCAAAAATTCACCCTTGGTCTGTCATCTATGTCTCTGATGGACAGGGGCAGTCAATAGATCATACCTTATATAAATCAAATTTCTGGGTCACATTTGGGTTGCACAGCTAGGCTTATAAAGGCCTTAGTGGTTGTTAGCCTATTATTCACCAATGATCTTATGAACATTCCATAACCTTGCTCATAACAGTACTCACAGGCCTGTAATTCCCAAGGTTAGTAGAAGAATCATTTTATTCAAGTAGACCACACCAGCTGTTCTTCAAGCCTCGAGGATGTAACTGGTGGAGGAGATGCTCAGGGCCCAAAATTGATTGAGGAGTTTTGCTAGGTGGGACTTAGCTCTTTACAGCAGACATCCAGAGACACTGGCAGGATCCACAGAGCTGGCTTTTTAAATTTTAGTAAGTGACAAATGGGACTTTTCAGAAGGGAAATTGTGTTGGGGGGAATAGAGGGGAGAACGGTGGGGTGAAGGAAGCAAATTTATCCACAAAAATATTGGAAATGTCCCTGGAATCAGTAAAGAAAGTACAATCGGAAATATGTTGCATTAGTTGCAACCCTAAGTTCAAAGTTAGCCTTACATTTCCCAATGGCAAGTTTGAGAGATTTAACAGTTTTACATTCCTTTAACAATGATGAATTAGACAAGTTATAGTGTTGGCCAGGAGTTTGTTATTATAGTAGGTCCACCATATGGATTTAGTTTTAAGCTTGCCATTATGTTTATTTCAGACTGGTACAGATTCTTCAACGTATCTATCCAAGAGGAGTAAAATTCAAAGGAGTGGGTGGCAACCTCAGATACAAGGTTTGCTGGGGAAATTTACCATTTGTGATTACCAAAAAGAACAGCAAATAGGAAGTAAATGATTGTGTAGTAAAGTTTGAGGCAAATTTGTCAGGCAGGAGATTAGCTATATCTTCTGGTTCTGTATAGGTGGCATAGCTGAAGAAGACTTTGTGATTTCCCTGACATGGGTGGCTCTTTTTACCTCAAATTTGGCTTTTATCGACCTTATTATCCTCTATGCTGCTTGTTTAGACTGATGAGGGAGGTTCTACCTTGCTGGGGATTGCCCTTCATAGTTTTTACCATAAATTTCTTTCTTTTTTGAACAGCCAATTATTTTGGAATTAAACCAGTACAGCCTGTTTTTTTGCACTGGTCCTGCACTTATTTGGGTAGGTACATTACTCTCTAGACAGCTGTTGGTATGGTTATACAGGGTTTCTGTAAACATTTCTACACAGGCAGCAGTGCACTCAAATTGTTTTGGGGGGGCTTGAAATTTACAAAGGAAGTCACTTAGTAGTTGGAAGTTTGCCTTAGAGTAATTCTTAAAAGAAATGGGGCTTGCAGGTGTCCCTGGTTTTGCATTTACTTCAAATGGGGCAGCTTTGTGGTCTGACCTGACTAGTGAGGACATTACACTGTGGAGGGGTGCAGTATTCTGCTATGTTTGTGATGACCATGTTAAGGACATTCGCTCCCCACTAGTGGGTGTACAAACTAGCTGGTCCAGGGTGTTGGCATTTGCAAAGTCCAGGCACCTCTATGCCTATATGTTAGAGGTCATGTTTGATTCTCTGTTTATATTGGAGTAGTTGAAGTCACCCATAAGTATGGTGTTGGATTGGATGGGGAGTGTGTCAAATGCCTTTAAGCAAGTGTTGTGCTTTTCTTGTGTCACTGATTGGAGCCTATATCTTGCAAGGATATGGTATGGGACATTATTTATGGTGATTTTGACGTAGAGATCAATCCAGTCATGCTGGTGTGCCAAACCTGAGGTGTATTTGCTCTTAATGTAAATAGATGCACTTCCACCTTTTAGCACTCTCTGTGCAGTAGCTGGTCTAAATGTGTCATAGGCATTGTAGCCCTGCACTGCTAGGGTTTTCTCCATAGCTTTAACCAGGTCTCAGTGGCTGCACTGATGTCTACATTCTCCAAGGTGAGGCGAACCTGCAGGGAGTGTCTGTTCAGATTCCTGACATTGGGCAGTAAAACTTTCAGTTTTTTTCTGCTCTGATACAGCTATGTTGGAATGTTTATCTGGATGGCAATGCCTAAAAATGACAGTATGGTAGTGGAAAAGGTTTTTGCCAATATTCAAAATTCCAGAGGGGACAAGTGCAGACCATCCCTCGCAAAGCAGCATGTCATTTTTGGCCATGTCCTCCCAGGCTGACAAATATTGTAACCCTTTCAAATTTCACCATACTTTAAGCCAACTGTTGAAGTGAATTATTTTCTGTTCATCATTAGAGAAGGTAGAATGCTGCTCAATGCTAGGTGCATACCAGCCTGGGACACATAGTCTGAGAGTTCAGTCATTCCTGTCTTCATATAGTCCAGGGAGGTACATCTCTGGTTGTTAACATCCGCATGAACTATGACTGAGTCATACATGTACTTGGGGTTAAGTGAACTGAGTGTGTGAGTGATATGATGGATCCTGGCTCCAGACAGACAGCTGACCATGATTATCTCCTTGTTCAGCCTGGTGATTGGGACATCTGTGTGTCTCACTATAGAGTCTCCTATGGCCAGAATATTGCTTTATGTAGTAGTATGCCTTATGAATTTAGAGGTTGAGGCATAGTGGGTTGTGGCAGTATGCATTTTATTGGGTACTGTTTTTGTGACATGCTAATAACCAAGAACCAACGAACCACAACCAAAAAGTCAACAAAAACGAAGTCCAAGCCAAAACGAATTTATTAACAACAGCAAAACTTCACCATACACCGTTCACCATTAACCTAGGTTTCATCCCAAAACTCGGACTTCATCAGAATGGTTGAACCAGTATCAAACACTCTTAAATATGCAATCCAATCCAATTATACATTTAATTACATACAACAATTAAGCTCAATCAATTGTAATTGTCAGAACCTTACAAAAACTTAGCTGTGATTACACACTAACCCAGTGTTACCCTTCTAACCCTGTCACTGAAATAAAAATAATATAGTAAAACCTGTATAAAAAAGGTAGAATTAAAATATTAAAATATGAACCAAAAATACCTGGAAAATTAATATGAATGAAAAATGAAATATATAAATAAATGAAATAAATGCATAACATAAAATATAAAATATAATATATATAATATATAATATATAATAATATATAAGGTGTGTATACGTAACATGAGGTATAAATGTATATGTGTATATAATAAATACCACACTCCAAAGAAAATTTGATATAAATGCTGTAAATTAAAAATGGAAAATTAAAATTACGAAATAATAATTAGAAAATAGAAAATATATATATTCTCTGATTTACCAATATGAATATGATATGTAAAATAAAATCATGTCAAATTATATCTATCCCATGATATGTTTCAACCTAAGTAAAGGCTTGATGGAACTGTAATCATTGAGCCCAGGATAGTTATGGGCATTCAACCTGAGCTGCCATTTTAATTCACATACGTCCAAATGTAAATCAGTAATCCTACCCTGTTGATCAATCATCACTTGTGCTAATAATGTTGCCGGTAATTCTAAAAGTAATTTAACCAACGTGCGAACTGTTTCAGCTGATAATTTTCCTTTGGTGTGTAATAGTGAGCATTGGAAAACTAATTGTTTTTATTTCGAAGCTGACAGTGCTCCGATTGTTAATACCAAGGTTACAAATGATAAAACATTAGCTGAATTGCTTAAAGTGTTTGAAGCTAAGTTATTTAAATTGAAGAGAACACAGCTTGAAAACAGTTACCTAACCAGAAATATTGAACTTGGGATGGTGCCGAAGGGCCTGCGTGTATGGAGGTACCCGAATGGGTGCGAAAGTAATATTGATATGGTTAATGAGTTGCACGAGTTATTTAATAAAACTGGGTTAAGTATCATGGATATCATGGTTAAATACAACAGGATCAAGATTGAGATCTTTCTGGATGAATTAGAGACCATTAATGAAAATATCACCAAAGACCTGTATACTACACCAATTATTCAAATATTGTGAAGGACATAGATCGTAGTTGTGAGGCCATTTACAATAAAAAAGGTTCAGAAATTACAGCAGGACATTAGAGTGTATGAGAGTGGCAATGTATATCCGCAATCGGGAAGGGAGTCCCGTCGCCATGGCAACCAGGACAGGTCCACCAATCACAGGTCGGAACTGAGTGGTGTCGCCCCCTCGGAAGGGCAAAGAGGGGTTAAAAGTTTTAATTTTGTTGGCGAGAGCCCTTTAGAGGAAGGCGTGAGATGGTCTGAGAGGATCAGGAACAGGGAACCGTCCTACGAGGAGAGCGAGGTTGGTCGGGCGGGAACACGGTCCAAAGCGGGTCAACCCGCCATCAATCCTCAGAGAGAGGCCTGGAAAACGTGAAGGCAGTGAAATTCAATACTGGTTCCGGTTGCATTAGGGGTGATGTTAATGCACTTGTACCTGGCCTTTTGGATAGATTAATGCATAATAAAGAAGTTCATGATGGTACTGGTAATGTTATTTACAGTATTTTTGATTCTGAACAGTGTCCGATGCTGTTGTTGGTTTCTGATGGGCTCAAGAGTATGAACGTTCAAAATCATTCCTTTACACATGACTTTTATATTGATACTATGAATGATATAGGTAAATCTGACATTATTGAGTCTAACCAAAGTATGTTGTATGGTGATGTCAGAAATTTAGATGATTTTCAAGATTATAGCATTTTTTCTGACTTAAATAGTGTACCATTATATAGTGAGTATGGTACTATTGTTTTTAAACCAATGGGGGTTACGTTGGGTTTTGCTGGTGCTTTGGATGAGGGCCAGCACATTTTTAGTAATAATTTAAATGCATGCGATGTATTAGTGCGTGGTATTGATGACAATGAAGGTAATGGTTCAGTGTTGGCATTTGATTGTTGTGATGACACATTGTTGAATTTGAGCACGTACACCTTAGCGTATGAAGACATTTGTGCGCAGTCTAGTAACCTTGGCGTTTCAGTCGAAGATGCAGATCTTAGTATTGAGACACATTTTATTAAGTGTGGTCTCGGTTATTCAAGACCAACTAGTGTTTTGTTGAACACTTCCTTGGTTAATGATACTTATGATTCTCATCAGTCACCTTGTATGCAGGAAGTTTATGAACAAGGTGACAAACAGAGCACTGAATGTTTTGAGCTTGGTAGTAACACTGATCAAGTAAGTCGTTATGATTTGGATGTGTTGGTTGACCAGACTAGATTTGGTATTTTGAGTTGTCCCATTGTGCTGGAAAACAGTCTGCATGATTTTAAACTGTACAATTATTCTAGTGTTTCATTTGGCATTGAGTATGTCGACCTATTTTCCAAAGGATTTAATTTTGTTCCGTGTAGGAATGGAAATTTGGTCGACACACTAATTGATTTAAAAATGTTTACACGGAAAATGAATTTAAAGGCTTATTTTGGTGCTGATAATAATGTTAGTTATTTAGTGAGCAATAAGGGCATTTCTAAACCAAGTGTGTTTAATCCACCTTTGAATCAGACTGTGGCTTTGTTTGAAAGAATGTGCGAATTTGACATTAGAGATTATTTTAGACAGTGGCAAGGTAAACCACAATTTAATATGACCGAGGATGAGTACTCTTTGATGGATAATTTAGGTAGGTTAGGGAACATACGAATCATGAAGCCTGATAAAGGTAATGGAGTGGTGATAGTGAACAACAATGATTACATCAGTCTTATGATGTCCATGCTTATGGAAGATAATTACATCGAAACCAGTATTAATGAAATTAATATTGCTTACAGAAAAGTGGATCTTTTTTTAGAGGACATGTTGTTCCAGGGAGAACTGACTGAAGTTGAATATAAATATATGATTAATACATTCCCTGTGGTCAGTGGTATTTTTGGCATACCCAAAATTCATAAAGGGCTGGATAACGTACAGTTTAGACCTATTGTTGACGGTAAAAGGAGCAAGGTGTGTTTTATTAGTCAGTTCTTAGACCATCATATGAAATTGGGTATTAGGAGTTTTCCCCTTATTACCAAGGATTCTTGGCATTTTTTGGAGAGGGTGAAAAGTTTGGAAGTTAACGGGAATATTTCTTTTTTAACTATTGACGTTTGTAATTTGTTTTCAGTTATACCACATGATATTGGGTTATCCTGGTTGGAAGAACAGTTGTTGGCCACAGGGGTGTATGAGCAGGACCAGATAAATTTTTTGTCAAACTCATGGAGGTGGTTTTATGTAATAATTTTTTTATTTTTTGAAGGGCATTATTTCAGACAACGCACTGGAGTGGCCATGGGTGCTGCATGCGCCCCTATTTATGCCAACTACATTATGGCTTATTGGGAAGAACAATATTTGTTTAATAGTGAGTTTTACAAATTTGTTAAGTTATATTCACGTTTTTGGATGACATTTTTATTATTTGGGATGGTGATTTGGTCACTTTAGAGGCTTTCATTAAATATATTAATAGTACAGTTTGGTTTCTGCAATTTACTTACGAAATTAATGCCAATACTATCACATATCTGGATGTTAGATTGACATACGATAAGGTAAATGGTACCATCAAATCTAACATATACAGGAAACCTATGTTTTCCAACTCGTATCTTCAGTATAACAGCTGGCATCCTAACCATCAGAAAAGGGCTATTGTTAAGGGCCAAATGGTTAGGGCAGCCCGGATGGTTAGTGATGATAATGATTTAATGGACGAGTTGGATGTTATGGTTTCCTTGTTTTTGAATAGAGGTTATCCAGAACAATTATGTTTAGATGTACGTAGGGAAATCAAACATAAAAGAGACATTGGTGTGCTTCAAGCTATACTTAGGTCAGAAAATAACCACTGTGGTTACAGTTATGTGCATACAAAGACAGCTTCCCTAATAAATGCTTCTTTAATGTTCATTTCCACATATAATGGGGATTCTGATGTTATTAAAAAGATTATTTACAGGAATTGGAGTATTTTTCAGATGGATAAAGATTTTGTGTTACATTTTGGAAAGAGACCCATGTTTGTTTATAGAAAGGATTTAGCATTTAAGGATATTTTTGAAAGGAATTGATTAAGGGGCCTTCCACCAATAGAAGTATTGGCAACTTTAAATGTGGAAGATGCTCAACTTGTTCCCAAATCTTACCTACAGGTAGTAGGTTAATAGTTAACAATTGTTTTATTTCTATTTCAGGCCATTTTGATTGTTATACTAAAAACGTGGTTTACCTTGCCAAATGTCAGAATTGTACTGCCTTTTATGTGGGCAAGACATGTAGGCATTTCAGGGAAAGGATTAATGAACACTTATTAGACATTAAACATATCAAAACTACTAATGCCCTAACAAGACACTTGGTGGGTAACGCTGATCATACGTTCAAATTTTGTATTTTACAACAAGTGATGATTGATCAACAGGGTAGGATTACTGATTTACATTTGGACATATGTGAATTAAAATGGCAGCTCAGGTTGAATGCCCATAACTATCCTGGGCTCAATGATTACAGTTCCATCAAGCCTTTACTTAGGTTGAAACATATCATGGGATAGATATAATTTGACATGATTTTATTTTACATATCATATTCATACTGGAAAATCAGAGAATATATATATTTTCTATTTTCTAATTATTATTTCGTAATTTTAATTTTCCATTTTTAATTTACAGCATTTATATCAAATTTTCTTTGGAGTGTGGTATTTATTATATACACATATACATTTATACCTCATGTTACGTATACACACACCTTATATATTATTATATATTATATATTATATATATTATATTTTATATTTTATGTTATGCATTTATTTCATTTATTTACATATTTCATTTTTCATTCATATTAATTTTCCAGGTATTTTTGGTTCATATTTTAATATTTTAATTCTACCTTTTTTATACAGGTTTTACTATATTATTTTTATTTCAGTGACAGGGTTAGAAGGGTAACACTGGGTTAGTGTGTAATCACAGCTAAGTTTTTGTAAGGTTCTGACAATTACAATTGATTGGGCTTAATTGTATGTAATTAAATGTATAATTGGATTGTATTGCATATTTAAGAGTGTTTGGTATTGGTTCAACCATTCTGAAGAAGTCCGAGTTTTGGGACAAAACCTAGGTCAATGGTGAACCATGTATGGTGAAATCTTAACGTTGTTAATAAATTCTGTTTGGCTTGGACTTCGTTTTCATTGACTTTTGTGACTTGCTGTTGAGGTTACTGAGAACATTTTTGTGAGTGGAGCACCTGGGAGGTCTTTGTGGTTTGGGAAGATTAAATTTAAGAATTTTAGCATATGTAGTTTATGAGACTGGTCTGTACTATATGAGTTGGGTATTGTGTGTGTGCTACTGACAACCTGTTTGGTGGTATAAGTGCTTGTATGGATGAGTCTTGCCTCCAGAGACATTGAATAACTACATGTTTTGCATACCATGTTCATTTGTTTGGGGATTAAGGGATGGTCAGTGTACATCTAAGAAAGCTCTTGACCCACATACAGATACTCAATTTGCCCGTAAGGATACAGATTCTATACCATTCTGACTGTTATTTGGAACATAGTATTTCAACATGCATTCCTCTTTCACTGACTTTTTAAAATTTCAAAACAATTTTATTGCTCATATCTCCATGCCCAGGCTACAACCTAGTTTTACAGCTTCATACAAAGCTTACTTTGTTTCAATCATGTTAGATGTAAATTTGGCAAGATATTGTACCATTCCTAGAATTGTCATTAATGTGTGTTTGCCTTCCATTTGTGGCATTTGCACTGCTGTTATGAATTTGACTGGCTTCAGTCTTTCTGATGTTAGAATATGAAACATACATTTTTGACTTGTTAAGCTTATTTTACCCTTGCTCTTATTTAATTTAAGATGATGCTGTCTCAGTCTTCTCCACAGCTGTATCAGTTTACTGTGGTGTTTTTCCTCTCTTGCCTGTTCCCACACTAACAGACCTTCCCAGTCTTCGATTATGTGACCAATGGCTCATAGAAATGTCTTACTTATATATTAAATGTGCACCACATGGGCCTCTCTTCTTGTAGATTATCAGACAGAATCCTTTTAAATGATTTATTCAGATCTTTATGATCAATACAAATACAAATCATTTTATTAAAGTTCATGTATTAAGTTTCTTAGACTGATACAAGCCACACACAGATGTAATAAAATACATGCTCACTGACATTAAACATTCTCTAGGAAACAGTCATAAGTTGCTAAACGACTGTAATAAAAGAAAAGTCAATAAAATCATGAGCAAATGCCAAATGTGGTCATCCATGCTTATTTCCAGATGGAACATTGTTTCTTAAATGTGTCATGTAACTTAAAAGCATTTAACATTTTTTGATAATATTTATGAAATGTTTAACATTGTATTAATATCACTAAAGAAGGTATATATGGTCATTACACAATATTACACTAAAGCAGATATCCAAATTACAAAGTAAACTTCTGAATCAGCAAATCCACCCAGATACCAAGAAGCATTTGAGGCTAATGGAGTGGAGTTTGATTGAAAATAAGTGATATGGCTTTATTAATTATGTTGTCACAAAGTGATGAAACCAATCTACAATACTAAAAGATTTATTATATTGGCTCCAGTAGAAACACAGAAGTTATAAAAGCACAATAGCTGGAAAATAAGGCTGGCTTGTTGTGGGTAAGTAAACATTGCAGAATACTAATAAGTGAGCAAATAGGAGGTTAGTTAAATAAATAATCTAATAATCATTTTCTTTCAATAAGAATGCTCAAGCAAGGTGAAATTATAGTGTTTCTGAACAAAGTAAAAGCCATTGCACAGTGAACGCTGAATACATTTACTTTTGAAATAATTGTACTATAAACTTCATACAATTCAGATGCTGGATGTGGTTCATTTATAAAGTTTAAAATAAAGAAAAATAAAGTAAAATATTTGCTTTTTTTTCTGTTACAGAGAAAAATATGAGGAGATGAGGTTGGGCATATCACATTTTACATTTAAAATAGGTGCATAACCAAGTGGCAGGCCCTTCACCAAAGAAACAAAAAATGAGCCAGTGAAACCATAAAAGTTCACTGTAGTCATAAAGTCTCAATGGACCCACTAAAAGGAAAGGATCATAACTAATGGTAGAATTATTTTCATACAATTGTCTCCCTTACAGCTGTCAGCCATCAGCCTCCTCAGTTGGTCTTCATCCCATTTCCCTCGTTGGTTGAGATTTGACTCAAGGGTAATCATCCAGGCAACAATGAAGGGAGTCTGGTCTCAGATCAACCAATATTTTGTTGCCTTTTTTCTTGCTAAAGCTATGCTAATCAAAACAGCCTGAGGTTCTGGCTTCACCCATAGACAGGATTATCCTTATTTAACGATGGTCCTTAATTTTCCACAGATAGTGGAAGTACTCAGCATCCCCAGTGCCTAATAGTTTTTTTTTCTGTATATTGGTACTGGACAGGGAGATTGAAATTTAAGCCCCTAACTCAATCCTTGGCAGATTGGGCATGTATGCCATTGCCATTGTCATGAGTTGTACAAAACTGGCCTGTGATCCATGCACACCACAACACAATGCCAACCTCTGACTACAGGACCAGATACATATTACATTATTGAACCATAACAAGTTTGAACACCATATTGTTGGACCCATATGTTTGAAATTTCAGAAGTTCAAATGTTTCAATGGGGATTTCCATTCAGTGCAGAAAGGGAAGATTTCCCTTTACTGCACTGTAGTGCGATCTCGGAGTTGGTATATTTAAAGAGCGGGGGTGTGGGGGGTGCAGGGCGGCTTGCCCCCCTGCTTACAACCATCAGGTAGTTTTTTTCTGTTTTTTTATTTTATTTTTTGACGTTTTCGAACTTTTGAAAGTTCGAACGTATGGGTTCGACCATATGGCATTTGGACTTTTGAAAGTTTGACAACGTAATATGAATCCACGGGACCTTGCCTTGATTGAAGTTCATAAACACATGTCATGATGCACATTGTTACTGCATTTGGCCTTTGCTACCACAAGAGACCAATGCAGTAGTGGGTTACTCTAACTCTCTGCCTCTGAGTTTGGCAAGAAAATGACAGCCGCACAACTCCATTTCCACTTGTGTGTCCATCAAACACTTTTAATGCTAATCTGTCTTGAGTCATTCTAGTCATAGTCAGGGCTTTGTCCCTTTATTCCATGGAACTAATAATGCTTGTTATGAAATTCTTAATACGAATGTTAGAATTGAATACAATAATACTGGGATTTCACTTTCACCTCTCCAATCCATTTTAGTGTTAATGTAAATGATGTTAGATCCATTATTAAGGATAACTGGAATTTTTTAGAACACCTTTAAGTTAATAATAAAATTGGTCCGGAACCTAGATCTGTTGGAAAGAAAGGCCAACATTTGAAAAAATATATATTTTAGAAGGAAGTGTTTTTTTCTAGTTCAGCTTTAGAATCTAATTTTAATGATACAAGCATATTTTCAAGTCACAGTTGCAAATGGTGTAGGTTTATTTATGACAGTTCTAATAATTTCTTGTCACACAAATTATAATATACTGTAAGGGTATATAACATATATAATTATCAGAATGAGATAATGTTTTACTGTGCTTGTTGTTCCAGTTGCAATGCTTTGTACATCAGGAAGACAAAAAGAAAAAAATTGGGATGAGAATCAGTGTGCATTTTTAGGCTGTCAAAATGGCACTAAATCTTTTTAATCATTTACAAAAATGTCATAATTATAATACATTTTTATTTTTGTTTGTTTTAGATAGCTTGAATGAAAATTTTAAAGATGATAATTTTAATCATTTACAAAAATGTCATAATTGTAATACATATTTATTTTTGTTTGTTTTTGTTTTAGATAGCTTGAATAAAAATTTTAGAGATGGTGATATTCACAGTTATCTTGAAGTGTTACACGTCCATTAACAGATTAAATTAAATGCTACAAACCTCCAGGTTTGAGTGATTTTCATCATCATTATCCATTCTCTTTTTTCAATTTTCTACATGAGGCAGGGGTATTACGTCAACTGTTGTCATCTTTCTTGTTTCAGTGCCACTCTCCTACCTTCTTCTATGGTCATGCCTGCCTGTCACAGGTCTTTTCTCATGCAACCTATATATCTCGTTCCTGGACATCCTTGTTTCCTCTTGCCTTTTTCCTATCTCTCCCAAATCTTCTTCACTAGATTATCATCTGCTTTCCTGCATATGTGTCCAAACCACCATGATCTTCACTCTTTGACCTTCTCTGCAATTGGCCCTACTTTAGCTTCTGCTCCGATATTCTCATTTCTTCAACTATCCCATAATGTGCATCCTACCACAGATCTCAAGCACTTCATCTCCATTACCTCAAACTTCCTCATCTGCTCTGCCTTCACTACCCAGGTTTCTGTGCCATAAAGAAGTACTGGTTGCACCACTGTTTTGTACACCTTACTTTTCAGCTCCTTTGGCATCCTTCTGTCACACACGCTACCCCTGACACTCTATGCCAGTTGGCTGCATCTCCACTGGTTCTTGCTTTGACCTCCTCATTCAGACTTCCCTTCTCCTCAATCACCTCTCCTAGGTGCTTGAAGCTGTTAACCTGTTCCACCATTTTCTCTTGTAATTCATTTTCATCTTCTTCTGATTTCCCCCATTTGCTGCCATTACAACTGCTTTATCTGTACTCAGTTTCATCCCATGTCCCTTCAGTTTTGCATTCCATTCCCCCTATCATTTACTGAAGTTCTTTTTCAGAGTCTGCTTGCAGAACCATATTGTCTGCATGCAACTGCTTTGTTGATGATTTTAATAATGAATGTATTTTAAAAGCTAAACCTGTCTGTGACATCCTCTCTCTGACCCAGTAATCAAGGAGCCTGAATCCTCACCACTGACACAGGTGAGGTACATTCACTGGGAAAAAATAGCTACATACAGTATTTCCAGATACAGATCTCTGCATCAGCCACAATTTCCCTTAAGAGTACACAGGGAACACATTCAGTCTGGGGTCTGGGTTTCTCTCTCTCTCTCTCTCCAGGCCCCCAAGTTAGACTCCCCACTGGCACAGTTGTAGAGTTCAGTCCTCAAACGAGTGTCCAAGCCAAGTACTCCACCACCCTCATTGTGAAACCAGTGTTCTGTGTCCCTGTTCCAAGCAGCTGACACACATACACCCTTTGAGATTTGATTTACACACACACACACACACACACACACACACACACACACACACACACACACACACACACACACACACACACACACCTGGGAAAGGCTGACATAGATTTACGAGCTATGCTCCCTTCTAGGTAGTTACTGCCACCAGATACTCCAAAGTCAGCTATTCTAAGGCTCTTACAAGGGTACCTAAATATACTGAATGAAATTAATATTAATACAAATGATAGTGTTATGACCACTGCAATAATGCTTTCAGGAGTGGCCACACATTCACCAAATAAATATAAGTACTCTCAAAGGCTAAAATATTCTCTTAAGGACCAGCCACAATGAAAAGTTTAAATATGATTAATTTAATAATAAATAACAAAAGGACACAAAAATACTAAATATCTATTTACAATAGACACCAGAGTTTCAGACACAGGAAATATTAAAATAACACAAATGAATAGATTCACACAGATATAGAAAAACAGTACTTAACTAATCACACTATATCTTTCTGACTGATCTCAAGAATTACAATTCTCTGGTTCATAGGTGTTTAGTAGGCTAACAACCATAAGGGTCTTTTTAAGCCTAGCCATGCTTCCCGAATCTCTGACAAGTTCTGATACCCTTGATAAGTGTAAGCATGGGCATGTGAGATGAATCATTTACAGGCTACCTGTTTCTATTAGAGACATAGGTGCCAAACCAGGGATGAATTTCCAGTTTCCCATCCAATTGTCTAAGTTGCACTTGAATTTGGATAGGGAGGAACTCTGCTTCACATGGATGTGGAGCCTGTTTATAGACAGGGCAGTCTCTGGGATACATACCTATCTCTCCAGAAGGTCCTATTTATATCACAGGCAAGGTTGAGGTCATTAGAATAGGTAATTCTGGTACTGTTTGTTTTGTGGATATGCAGGAGGTCCATCAGAGTGGGGTCTGACAATACCTTGTATGCCAGGCATAGATCTCCCCCAAAAGCCTTTAGGAGATAGAATACAGGGATAGGACATGGAGGTGGTATTTACAGGACATATTACTTATGCCCTGTATTCTTTTAGTGAGGAGCCTCTGTGGACATTCCAATTGTTGGATATGCCTGGTTATGTACATACCAAAGGGGACATTGTACTCAATGATTGGTCTCATGAATGCCGAATACAGTGAAACAATGACTTCCTTAGACTTAGATGCCATACCTTTGTTATAAGTTGTGGAACATAGAATGATTTCCTCACCACTGTAGACTTGTGATGATCAAAGGCTAGATTACTATCTATGTGTGTCCCTAAGTCCCTGACTACTGGGTCAACACTAAGGCGTGTGTTGTCAATATGATAGTTACCAGGGATGGATGACTTCCCAAAGGATACTATTATGCATTTCTTGGCATTTAGTTTTAGTCCATTGCTCTGACACTAGTTGTTTGTCTGTGTCAGCCCCTCCTGGAGACCATTTGTGTCAGTGTGAGATTCAATGGCAGCTCCTAATTTGCAATCATCTGCAGATTTAGTCAGCCAGAGACCACTGACATTGGCATATACTTCTGAGAAGTAAATACCAAAAAGGAGAGGTCCAAGGACTGATCCCTGAGGGACTCCACTTGTGACTGGCCTCTTTGTCTGTGAGCCAGTTGGCTATCCACTGGATATCATATGGGTTTGTATCTAACCTCTTTAGTTTGTCAACAATGCCTGAGTGTGGTATTGTGTCAAATGACTTGGCCAGGTCAAGGTAGGCAGTGTGAATGATTTTGCCCTCATCCATTGCTTTGGTGACTTTCTCAAAAAAAAGTCCACCAGACTGAGTAGGCATGATCTGCCCTTGACAAAACCCAACAGGGTTGGCTCCAGTGTCTGGAGGTTTGCTATATCTCTGTTGATCATCTCCATGATAATTATTTCCATGGTTTTGCATATAAGACTAGTGAGACTTATGAGTCTATAGTTTCCAGGGTCTGTAGATGGCCCACCTTTGTACAGAGGGATGACTGTTGTCTTTCTCCATTCATGAGGCATGAATAGTGTTTGGAGGGTACAGTTAAATAGTAATTCAAGAGACCCTGATAGGTCATGTTTCATGCTATTTTGAGGCATCCTGGGATATTGTCTGGGCCCACTGATGCACTGTTCTTGGTTTTAGAGAGAGCATTAAGGACCTGTGTCCTAGTGATAGTAGGGGGAGTTATATTTGATGATATTTCCTGAGGGAAGCTTGAGGGGGAGAGAGGAGTAAGGTTGGAGCTGAATTTATCAGCCAGGAAGGAGGTTTGCTATATCTTCTGGCTCAGCATAGGTGGCGCCATTTACAATGAGCTCTGCACACAATTGTGTATTGCCTTTGAGACTGCAGACAGAGCTAAAGAATGCTTTGTGGTTGTCCTTGACCTGGAAGGCCAAACTTACCTCAAATTTGGCTTTGGTAGAAGTTATTCACCTTCTGAGTTGTTTGTTTAGTTTGATGAAAGTGCTTTATTCCTACTGGGTGCTGTACCTCCTAACTTTTGTCATGATTTTCTTCTTCCAGTTATACATTCGATTGATTTTGTGATTACACCAGGGTGGCTTGTTTTTTGAGATAGTTCTGTACTTCTTCCTGGGGTTACATCTGCCTCTATGCAACTATTAACATGCTTGTACATAGTTTCTGTGAACAGTTCTGCATAGGCAGAAGTGTTTTCAGGGTTTATGGGGGCTTGAAATTTCACAAAATTTTGCCAGGCTCTCACTTAATAGCAATAGGTTAGCCTTAGAATAGTTCCTGAATATTCTAGATTTAGCTGGGGGTCCAGGTTTTATTTTTACTTCAAAAGAGACCATTTTGTGGTCTGACCTTACCAGGGAAGGCATTACAGTAGGAGGTGTGCAGCAATCTCCCATATTAGTAAGGACCAGATCCAGTACAGTTGCACCCTTGGTTGGTATATTGACTATGTGGTCCAGAGAGCTTGTGTTTACAAAAATCCAGGAATCTCTGTGCATGTACATTTGGTGTCATATAGGATTCCCGGTTAATAGTGGGGAAATTAAAGTCACCCATGAATACGGTATTGGGTTGGATGGTTAGTGTTTCTAATAAATTTAAATACATGGTATGAGTTTCCTGGCTTAAAGAGGGGGACCTATAGGTGGCAAGAAAGTGGTATTGGATTTTACCTATGTTGATTTGAACATGGAGCAGCTCAAGTGCATTGTCCTGTTTGACCAGCCTTCAAGTACATTTATTTTTGATGTAAATAGAGACACCTCCACCTTTAGTTCCTGCCTGTGATGTAGCTGGAGTAAATATGTGGAAGGCATTATAACTTTGCACTGTTGGTGTGCTCTCCACGGCTTTAAATCACTTCTCACTGACTGCACAGACATCAGCATTCTCTAGGGTAAAGAGAACTTCTAGGGAGTGGAGTTTTTTGTTGAGACTCCTAGCATTGAGCAGTAACTCCTTTAGATTTTCTTGGTTTTGATTTGCTATGTCAGAAGTACTTTCAATTTGACATTGCCAAAAAAAAGGCACTATGGACTAGACAATATTAGAGCAAGGCAAGATGAAGTAGATGAGTGGTCTCCTTCTTTGTCAGGTTCCAAAAACAGACTGCTCTGAGACATCTTTCTCATCTAGCATTAAACTTCATTTTTGTGCTGAATTACAAAATGACATCACATGCATCTGGTCATCTGACTTCTGGTTCTCATGCTACCCCCCCTTTAATAGAAACTGAACCAGAATCTCACACATAT
The DNA here is from genome assembly GCF_019279795.1 of Protopterus annectens. Taxonomy (NCBI): domain Eukaryota; kingdom Metazoa; phylum Chordata; order Ceratodontiformes; family Protopteridae; genus Protopterus; species Protopterus annectens. The sequence goes on from NC_056727.1 coordinate 600,777,413, forward strand.
GTGTTACCATACACACAGATAGAGCTTTGCTAAGATAAGTTGCAGCTTCTGGAAGTCATAAAAGAAATTCAAACTTCCACCCTTCCAGACTAGCAATTAGTTCACCCCCAAGTACAATACAGAAGGTTTCTTAGTACAGACTTTTTATCTCTGGCTGCATTGAGACCTGTGAGATACAATCTTTACGGCCTAAATTAAGTAATTTAATTTCAGGGTATTTTTTCTAAAAGTTAGCTGGGGCTGAGCTTAACCTATTCTCTTTCTGTATCCTTTGTTACAATATTAATTTCAACAGTTATAATACAGTCTGACATACAGGTGTATTTTTTTACTGTCCAGCAGGACCCATTGTTGCTACATTTTTAGCACAAGCACCTGTACAAATCAGTTTGATATACAAATGACATATAATTCTTTACAAAACTCCAGCTAGCTATGCCAGCATATATTACACATCCACTGCCCTACTTCTCCTGGCATAGCTGGCAATACCTCACATTGTCACACGGTCAATAAAATTTTAGATCGAACATTTGATAATGTTATTGATTCATAATGATGTATTTATCTTGTATTGTATATTTTAAACAGTATTCCTTACTGTTTGACTTTATCATGTGATGTCATTCTAAATGTCATATAACATGTGCATGCAAATTAAGATTCAGATGATGTTTTTAGTGGTGAAAGGCGAAAGCACTTAACCAAGTATAATAAATCTACATGTTTTCCTGCAGCTACCTTCTGTGCCTGTTGGAGTATTTTTTTGTTTGTTTAAATTGAAAATATAGGGTAACCTCTTTTAGGTTCAGCAAAGACAGCTGACTTTGAAAGGCAGTGACTGATCCCTTCAGAGTAGGGTGAGTTTCAGGTTAAACAAATTAGAAAAAAGGAAGGGAATTGAAACAGAAATGAGAATTTTATGTTGCATCACAATTGTGACTATATCATTCACTCATTTATGCTTACAGCTATAGTATTCACTCATCTACGCTTACTGCTACTCTCAAAAGCTACTGGTCCTTTCCTCAGAGCATGTAGTACTGTATTATTGGCACAGTGTCTGGACTTATTTGAATATAGTAGTCTAATTAGAAGCTACTCAGGCTTTGTAAATAAATCAGTCTTGGCTCTGTGCAGTATTTGAGATGACTCTGTGACTGTGATCACTGTTCACATCTATTCTATGCTTGTACAATGTGAATGTGCTTCAGCGTGCCCAACGTCTCATACTTCAAATAACACAAAAAATGGACATCCTATATTCCCGATCCTGTGCTGCTTTCTGAAAGAGGATGGAATGCTCTTTTTTATTTAAATGTTAATAGCTTTTAAACCAATGTCTTTATTTGGTACATACCAGTGATATACTTTCAGTTTTGTTCAGAACAAGTACCTTATACTTATTTTCTGGTGTAGTATTTTAGTCTGTGTCAGTATTTAATTTAAATTCATTACTTAATTTATTAATTATGAAATTATTTTGCCACTCTGACTGATTAGCTTGTTGCACTGCTCCTTTACTCTGTGACTTCACAGTGTGAACTATTTCCATTTTAATAGCACCTACAACAGTTTGCATTGTTGTTTTGGCTCAATAACTTCTGCATGTTCTCCCTGCATTTGTGTGGGTTTCCTCCGGGTACTCCGGTTTCATCCCATGATAGAAAGACATTTATCTGGAGTGTTTCTCCCCGGCCTCTGTTGAAAATTGGCTTTGTTCCAAGTTGGGCTTTCCCGGTTAACAAATGTTAAATAAAAAATAAATATAATAAAATAAAATTATTTTGAAAAAAAATCTTATTCTTTTCTTTTACAAACCTTTTGCAGAATGATTCTTTCTATCACAGCTTCTAAAAGAGAAAGCACACTGCCTGTGTGCCCAAGCCACACCAGGTGTTTTTAAATCTCAACATATTCCACATCAGGCACACCATATTACTATATTATAACATAAGAAATGCTGGACAAACTACACACACATGCAGTAGTATGTCTTAATATACAAATCATGTATATGCCCTTTCAAATTGAAATGATTTACTAAATACTGATTGCACATGTGACAGCACTATATATGCAGTATAAAGTACATTGATAACTGCAGGTAATTGTATTCTATCCTGGATACATATTATGTTGAGAAGACCACTGTCCCTTGTCTACAGTCTGCACCTTGCAGAAGGGATATGTATTACAAATATGCACCTATGAAAGGTAAGCAATATGAACACCAAAGAGATATCTATATAGGTGGTATGCATTCCACTTCCCCAAGGGACCCATGCATGTCTCAATTAGGATCCAAATGGAAAGATTTAGTCAGGAAAAAAGGAAATAAGTATTGCTGGAGCTGAATTTATTCTCAAGTCTTGGTGAGTACCTTCACGTGTTGGACTGTGTTTTTACAAAGTCCCACCAATATAACAGTGATTCATATAGGCTGTATTTTATATATCATGGAGAAATAAAAAAGATGGCTAGGTACATAGGCCCCAGGATAAAAAAGTTCCACATCCTGGTATTCTCACTCTTGCCAGGACTAGAAAAAAAGGCTGTGTCGAATCCTTAGGACATGGAAACAATGCAACCACAGGGTTCAACCTGGTTCATATGGGAGAATGGCCCTGCTGTGGTAGAAGGGAGTAGTCTATAAAAAAACTCAAAAACTGACAGGCCAAAAAAGAGGCATAGAGATAACAAATAAGACAACTGAGGATAAGCAAGAAATTATGTTTTGTTACAATTACGTAAGAAGCCTAGAATTTCCAGGTAAAGGACATTCAGAAAGGTTAAGAGAGAAATTACAGGAAAGAAAAATACTTGGACATGAAAAACTGTCAAAAGCTATAAATAAAAATTATTTTCCTTAATCGAACAAACAAACAACAAAAAAAAAAAAACATTTTATAAACAAAGAAACATTGGTCCACCTGGAAAAAGAAGTGAGAAAGTGTAAAGGACAAAAAAGAGCTTTTGGAAAGTTATAAAAAGGAAACATGGTTATGGAAAAGAAAAAGAGATCTGATACAATACACCATATATATATATATATATATATATATATATATATATATATATATATATATATATATATCTTCAATGGAGAAAACTAAACTAATCAATACAAAAATGGAGTTCTAAAGATATCTGAAGAGAAAGACAGGTAAAGGCACTCATATTTGAAAAACTTCACAATAAAACACAGTACAAAAAATAAGATCACAAAGAAAAGAGGATTAGTGAGGTAGATAATAAATAAATAGAAAATGAAGTTATGGAGCATCTATGAAGTGAAGGGTTTTGTGTGGAGACTCCAACACAGGCAGTGTCACAGTATGATGGAGCAGTGGATCCCCAGATTAAGGAACAGCAGATGGAGCAAGAAGCATCTGAGGAAGATTTGCCACATGGTGATTCTCCAGACTTTCTGTTGGAGACTGTTATGAAAGTCCAGTTGAAGTTGCAGGAAACAGTGGCACTGGCAACTTTGACACAGATAATGTTGAGGAGTGATAGACCAATGGATCTCCATGTGAAGGAGCAGCAGGTGAAGCAGGGTGCATTTTAAGAGAACATGACACAGGAAGATGTAAAACTTTCTGTAGAATACTTGTAGGCAATAGAGGCAAATACAATGCTCTCATGTCAGAAGAAAATGACCTAAGGGAAGACCTGCTTGATTTAATAGAGATGGATAGATATATTAAGCTAGATGGTAGAAATAAGATAACAGAAAGTAAATAAGACCCAGAAAGTAAATAGGATCCAAAATGTTAAAACATTGTTAAAACAGATGAAAACAGTAATCAGATCTATTAAGAAAAATCTATGTGATATAATAGGAATAAAAAGGATATATGATTGTACGGCTAAGCTAATAACAGAAAAATTGTTACCACAAAAATGAAAAGTAACAAGGGAAAGGAAGGATACAGTTAGAATGCCACCATGGAAGCATTAAATAGAGAAAATTGCAAAGCATTTAAGATAAGAAGTGTCACTGCTGGAAGAGTACAGAAAAGGGAACAGATAATTAAGAAGTCTTAGAAGGATAGACATGTTAAATTCAATATACAATATCAAAACAGATTTGGACTTATTTCCAAAAATAATCTAAAAATATCAGTGCAGGCAGAAAAAAATGTATAAGGTGTGCAGATAAATATAAATGAGAAGTACAAAATAAGCAATTCTTTAATGACCCAAAAAGGTTTTATAGAGAACTGGGAAACCAAGCAAAAGGAATAGAAACACCATGAAAAAGTGAGAATTAGGTACATTTTGGAGAACACAAAAAGGTGATGCAGTGAGGATAAAAGATGGACAAACACACTCCAGAAAGCAGATAAAAATGTATTCAGGTTAAGCACCTTCATCCTTAAACAAGTGAATATAGGACTTCATCAGAATAAATACAAATTAACTCCACCTCTCCTTTTTTTAAAATGTCCAGTCAGCACAACACGATATTTTAAAGGAGCAATGCAAGCAAAATGTGAAGGAAATAAATACTGTAAAAAACATGAAATGGGCCCTGTGTTTTTTCTAGCAACATGAAATATATCGTGTTTTTTTAAATAAAACTGTGTTACATTGTCCAAGACCCAACCAATAATTAACCTCCTTTGCAATCAATAAAGTCAATAAAAATCAAACACTAGTATCAATGCAGTCTTGAAGGCTCATAAAAATGAATAAAAAATTAATTAATTCAATCCAATGGGATAACATATGAAAGTTAAATGTAAAATTTTTAAAAAGTTGAAAAGTGTATTGTAATGTAAGGTATAAATACTAAGAAATACTATCCTTGAGTAAATCTCTGCATAAACCACCCTAGGTATGAATAACATAACTTAGAAGGCCTCATTCTAAACACAATTGAGTACATTTTGGAGAAGTATTTATAAATACTCTGTTGAGCATAACAAAGTTGCTGAATAGATAGAAGAGTTAAAAGAAACAGTAAAGAGGTCTAATGTAGAGGATATGAAATGAGATAAAGTAACAGCCAGAGAAACTGAAACACAATTAAGAATAGCTCTTAAGTGGAGAACTCCAGGCCCAGATGCAGAAGAACCTACATTCTAGTTAAAGATATTAAAATTTTTGCCCAAAGATTTATACGTGATCAAGAATTATTTATACGGACATCCAGAACAGGCAACAAAATGGTTAATAAAAGAAAAAATGATAGTGCTTTTTAACAGTGAAACTGCAAGTCATCCTAAGAGCCATAAACCAATAACTTGCCTTCTGACAATATACAAACTATATATCAGCATTGATGCAGACAGTTTCTAGTCATTTAGAAAAAAATCAGTTATGGCGAAAGAACAAAAGGGTAACAAATGAAAGTCATATAGAACTAAGCATCATCTGTTGATAAATAAAGCCATAACAGAGAGTTGTAAAAAGGGGAAAACTGGCATGAATAAATTACAAAAAAAAAGCATTTGACAGCATTCTTCATTCATGGATAATAAAACACATACAGCTGTTTTGCTGGGTTTGGCATAATGGTTAAGGTCTTCACCTTATAGACCCAAGGTACTGGATTTGATTCTGACTTCAGGCTATTGGCTAGGTTTAAAATGGCACTTTAGAGTAGTTAGCCTAGTATTCACTTATGAAAATATATATAAGCTATAGCCTCCATTTATCAATTACATTGCAGTGACCATGAAATAGTGACAAACCACTTTGCAGTTGAGCTATGAGAAAAGGCAAATTATTATTCCAGAGATAATTCAAAGAGTGATATTTCTGGGTGATTCTTTTTTACTGCTGTAGTTTTGTCTTGCCATTAACACATTAAGCTGTTTATTTAACAGATTAAGCAATGGTTACAATTTGGCTCCTAGAAAACAATTTTCTTTAAAGACTTCTCATCTGTTTTGGATGACTTAAAATTGTATAGTTCATCAGATGAGGGGTTGGAAGCACAACTATAAAATGGCTACAACTTTTTTCAGATGATGTAAGAATGACATTTGGTCATCATAAATGTACAAAAGCAACATTTAAAACAGAAAAGCTGCAGCATCAAGAAAATATCACCCTGGGACAGGAATGTGACATAAAGGAACTGGAGCAGAAGGGAGTGTATAGATATTTGCGAGTTGTTATAGAGTAATATAATACGTAGAAATGAGAAGAAGACTCAGTAGAATATTCATAAGACCAAAGTGAATATTGAAAACAGCCTTGACATTTTGGAATAAAGTTCAAGCTATAAATCAATTTGCTCTTCTTATTCTTACTTACAGTTTTGGGGTGATTGATTGATGATCTATAAAAATCAGTATATACCAAAATTATATAGTCCTCTCTCTCTCTCTCTCTGAAGGAAGTATGGATCTTCTCAAAATAGACTACATGAATAGATCTGCAGCCATGGGACATCTGCTGGCCTCCTCAGATCCAAACATAATAAAAGTTTTAAAACATGAAGACAAGAAGTATAGGATGACATCTTTGTTTAGGTTAGCTGACCCATTTCAGAATAAAGTAGGAATGAAATCAAACCAGAAACAGACAAAAATCAGATAGCAACAGAATATGTAAAAAAAAAAAAAAACAAAATAAATAATATAAAGAAAAGAATCAGATGAGAAGACAAAAATGTTGGAAATCTACAAGTATAGTGGCAATACAGAGATCATCTGCGATAACCTGATGTTGCTCAAGATTTGATGCAGGAATGGTTATGGAGAGATGAACTGAAACCAAAAGAAGAAAGACTAAAAGGGTCCCAGGATGGTGGACTATGTACACATTGGTTTACTAAGTCCATGGAAAATGTTAGAGAAACAGACAAATGCAAGTTCTGTAAAACAGAACTGGAAACAGTCACACATCTTGTTTTGGGGTGTGATAGACTCATGGAAGAGGGCCTACATATTGAGAGGCACAATAATGTGGCGAAACTGCTGTATTGAGGATTGTGCAAACATTGCAATATAGAATTAACACTGGAAACATAAACCAGAAAGCATTGCAGAGAATGATGACATTTATATCACATGGGATCAACCATTGCCAACAGTGCAAAAAATAGATGCAATAACATCAGATATGGTAGTCCACGAAAAAGAGAAAAAATGTAGTGTTGATCATTGAAATTGTTGCACCCATTGATTACACTATCGTACATACAGAGAGAGACACAAAGTCGTAAAATGCCAAGATTTGCAAGCAGATACAGAACAATATGGCAGAAAGATACCTCACAGTTCCAACAGTATTAGAAGCAACAGGTCTAATAAAAGAGAATTTTCAATTGTGCTTAAATATGATCCCAATAGATGTAATCTTGTATGAATTACAGAAGGAAGTAATTCTGGGTACATTGCAGATGCTGAGAAGGGAACTTTTAGCTACCATGAAAGACTTGAAAGAATACTAATTTCATGAACTCTAATCAGTCCCTGACTTAGGAATGGGGTCCATTCCCATAATGATACTAGAAACGCAAAACACGTGGAGAAATTAAATTGAGTGATATACAATCCACTTCCACAAGACACCCTGCATGCCTCAAATGAGGGAAAATGCTACTGTGTGTTAAGCAACTGTTGCCAAAATGGCAAAAAAATGAACCAACATCAAGTATGGAAAACACACTCGGAAACTGCTTGCAGAGAGGCATAGCAGTGTTAACTGGAACAGTGATGTGCATTCATACCTCATGACAAATGTGTAGCTGGCACAAAGGGCAGGGACATAGCAATGCTCCAGCATTGTTTCTAATAAGAAGAACCTAGCCAAAGGCAAGGTCCTGTTCCATTCATCAACTTCAACCTGTGAAACTCAACAATCAGTAGCAGGTCGCACATGGCATCATTGTCATAATCTGTACATATCAGCTGATGTCAGCCAAGCCTGACTTCATGTACCACAACAAACTAGAAAAACTGTAAGGGGACTATACAAATGTTCTCAGGAATTGCCTCATTGCAATATATATGAGTCAAGATGATGCAGTGCACATATGATATCTTGTGACATGTTTGAAATCAAGCCAGACTGGCAAAATCCATGAAGTTCATGATTGTACCTTCAGATACTAAGGCATGGTCATCACCTGAACCACTATCTGTGCTTGAGGGTTTGCTGAGTGCAAGGGCACTTCTAAAAACAGAGAATAAAATTGCCATATATGAAATAAATTACTGGGTGAGACGATATTTTCTGCTGAAACTGAGGTTTATTATCACATGAGGCATTTTCTCTACTACCTAAATCCCTGCTATAGGAGACAAGATTAGATCATCTCAAGTAAAAGCAAAAAAAGTAATGCATTTATAATGTGAGATTAAGCACAGCCTACTTTATGATTTAACCTACAACATATACAATAATATTACTAGCACATATCATCACATTTCCATAAAGGATAATCCAAAGGTTCATGTCATGTACTCTCTGTTTCTCTCTCTCTCTGTCTCTCCACTACCAGACAGATTGACATTATAATGTGTTGGCTCCTTCTTACTTTTTCTTGTTACTGTAAATGCTCAGTTAACTGGCACCCATGGGGATTGGTAGATGTAAGAGAAATGTAGTTTCTGGTTGCTTGAGAGTTACTATTAAAAATAGGCCTGACTAATATTGTGCCCTATACTATTTGTTTGGTTTGACTTGTTCTCAGGTTGGGGAGAGAGGGAATTTATTCCTATCTTTCTTTTTGAAACTCTAAAACTCTAAAAACATAAGGTATGTTTCTCTGGGGGGGGGGTGACAGAAAGTTCAACACATGAAAATTGTACTGCATTTCTTCAATATATGTTTGCCAGTTGCTTGAGAGTGCCGGTTGTTGAGTTCCAGTTAACTGAGAGTTTACTGTATATGCCTATGTTATTGTTTGTCTTTTCGTCTCTTTCCAGTTAGGGGTCGCCACAGCAGAACTCCGGTCTGCTAATGATTGGCAGTAGATTTTTATGGCGCCGAGTTGCCAGACCGATGCCCAACCTTCAATAAAGGCACACCCATTCATGCATGTCTTTCAAACACTACTCGACTGCGGGGAGGACATACAGACTCCACACAGAAGCACTCTACCTGAGAATCGATCAGGAGAACCTTTTACTGTGAGGCAACAATGCTACCGCTGCACCACCACGGCTATACAGAATGCTCATTCCATGCACTTTTAACTCTGGATGTTTCTAGAAAGCAAACCTTTATCCTTGGTCATCATGAATCTCATATCGGCTTGAGCTACATTCTTTCATAATCCTTGGTGCGTCAGAATAAAAGGGCCTTGTACAATATATTGTCACATATTGAAAGGTGAAAAGTACTGCATAGTTATTCTGTTTCTGTCTTACTTTTAAAAACAATTAGGAAATACATATATAATCTGTATAAAAAGACAAATGCCATATTACATAGTCATTTAAAATAATAATCTTTACCAATGTCTAACAATGCACATACGAAATAATAGCCATAGTACATAATTACTTATTTAAGGCCTGTTGCATCAATCACTGTCAATGCAGTTGCACAGTACACTTTACCACTACAGAAACATTCACAGACAGTGTAGGTGACTCATCTGCAAAACACAGCAGGATAAGGAAACATTAGTTGAGTACTATAGAAACACAACCACCACCATGAAAAACAACATATGCTTTGCATGATTGAATGTATACATGTGGACTCAATACAACAGATGTTCACAATTAACCGGAGCTGTAGCTAGGTCATTTAGTTCCCTGGGCAGTTCTCCAGACTGGTCTTTTCAACCCAAACATGAAAACAAACAAACAATCAAAAAATCTTCAAACAAAATATAAGGTGTTTTATAACTGCAGCAAGCTCCTTGCTCCAATTCTAACAATCCCCTTGCAAGAGTTACTAACACATACCAAGCTTCTAATTGCAACCATGACTTGCAGTGCAAGGTTCAAAGGATAAAACCACCACCATAACATTTAGAAGCAGGCAAAATCTGAAGGTAATGCTACTCAATGCTAGAAGTCTAAACCTCAAAATGCACTCTCTCGAGGCACTCCTAAAAATGGAGAACATCGATATATGTGCAGTAACTGAGACCTGGTTCAAGGCTCCAGAGAGCACCCCTGCAATACCAGGCTACAATTCTTACCACACTTTTCTGCCACAAAACCAGGACTGAAACACTAAAGGTGGAGGAGTGTCCATATTCACCAAGGATATTCACACCTCCAGGCTAGTCGCCCAACACAATGCATCTGAAATTCTCCAGTTGCAACTAACACTAGGTAAGACTGCAATCCAAATTGTAGCTTGCTACAGATCCCCAACCATGCCCCAAGATTCTCACTACACCTTTCTAAACATACTGGAAAATATTAAGATGCAACCAAACACCCTAATACTGGGTGATTTCAACTACCCTGCCATTAATTAGGAAAATTACTCAGGTACCAACTCCTTTTCCCAACGGTTCTTGGAATTCATAAATTCCAATGCCCTGGATCAACTAATCCATTGTCCATTGTCCCACCAGGGGCTCCAATATCCTAGACCTGGTCATTACCAACATGGGAGATAGATGCTCCACACCAGTGATCACCCCCTCATTGGTCAGGTCTGACCATAAGCAAATCACCCTTGACATCCACATCCCACCCCCACCACCCAGTAAGGAAACCTCCTTAAAAAACTTCTCCAAAGCCAACGCAGACGGGATCTGGAAGTTTGACTGCAGAATCCTACACTAAGGCACTGTATGAGCACATCCACTCGTGCATGAATCGTGCCATCCCAAATAGAACCAAGATGCTCTTCTCCAAAAAAAGGAAGCCAATCTGGTGGTCCTCTGCTATAAACAAACTATACAACAGAAAGAAGAAACTGTTGCAAACAAGAGGAAAATCCCAGGATGCAAGAAACTCCCTCACCAGCCTCAGTAAGAAGCTGAGATCCCTCATAAAATCCTCAAAAGCTAGTTATGAAAATAAAATTGCCAAAGATTCCAAAGACAACCACAAGGCATTCTATAGTTATGTCAAGAATCTAAATGGCAATGCTCAGATCTGCTCTGAGTTACAACAGAATGGCATTAAATATACTGATCCCAAGGATATTGCCAATATCCTGGCAGATCGATTTAGTGCTAACTTCACCCCACTCTCACCCCCTAAAGGGCCCATCTCAATACCAAAAGATTGCCAAATTCCGATAATCACGGCCACACAGGTAGAAACCACACTCTCCAAAGCTAAGAATACAGCAAACATGGGACCAGATGACATCCCAGGCTGTGTACTACATGAACTACAAAATGAACAGACACCACACCTAAGCGTCATGTTTAATCATAGCCTCACCTCTGGCTTCGTGCCTACTGAGTGGCGCACAGCTACAGTTATCCCGCTCCACAAGGGAGGATCCACCTTGGATCCCAGGAACTACCATCTTACAGGCCTGATTTGCAAGGGCATGGAACACATTATCATGGAACTTATAAACAAAGACATTGGCAACCTTCAAACACTGGACCCCACCCAGTTTGGGTTTGTGAAGGGACGATCTTGTCTCCTGAATCTGATTGACTTCTTTGAATCAGTCTCCAGAGCTGTGGACGAGGGTAAGGCAGTCCACACAGCCTATCTGGACCTCGCCAAGGCCTTTGACATCATCCCCCACTATGGAATCATAGATAAACTTACTAAGCTGGGCATAAATCCCTATGTCACTCGATGGGTTGCTAACTGGCTTACTGACAGAACCCAGACAGTAAAAGTAGCCAACTCCAAATCCAGCTCCAGACAAGTGACAATCAGGGTTCAGTCCTGAGACCACTCTTGTTTGGCATCTACTTCTCTGAAGTACAGGCCAACAGTCCAAATAATGTTCTTTGCTGTGCCTCAGTCTCACCAAACAACCGAAAAATAAATATGATGAAAGAAATTTGGTATTGGGAAAAGGCTATGATTTTTAATAAACCAGAGTGGATGCAACATATACACCTATATACACGTTTTGTGGATGATATTTTCCTCCTGTGGAAGGATGATGTTACATCTTTGAATGGTTTCTTGGATTATATACATTCTACCACCACCTTCCTCAAGTTTACCAAGAATTGTTCAACCACAAATATTGATTTTTTAGATATATGTATATCACAAAATGAAGCTGGTTTTTCTTCAAGCCTGTACAGGAAGGAGTGCTGGAAAAATACAATGCTTTGTTTTGATAGCATGCACCCCCGATATATGTTTTCAAATATTGTTCAGGGACAGATTGGCAGAATTTCCAGACTGAATCTGGATGACAAGGTATATGAAAGTGAAATGGTGAATTTGAAGTATAACGTTTTAGAAAGGGGTTATAAAGGAGAACTGGTCAACAGAGTGGTTGATACCAACCACTCAAAAAGAGAAAATAGATTTAAGCCATGGCTTAAGTGCAGTAAAGGGGAAATGAGAACTCCCCGTAACATCACACACAAATTCAATGAACCAAGAGTATTGTTTACATACAGTAGTAATATAGGAGATATTAGGAACATTGTCAATAGAAACTGGAACATTCTGAGGGGAGATAACAAGTTAAGAAATATAGTGGGGGCTCATCCACAGTTTGGTTACAGGAGAAACAAGAATCTAAAAGATATACTTTGTAAAGAAAAAATAGTAACCCAAACTTGTACCTTTAAGAAAAAATTGGTAGTGTTCCATGTGGATATTGTAAAGCATGCCAATTTATAAATAAAGATTACACCTTTATACATCCAGTTAGTGGACATGTCTTTAGCTTTAAAGCAAAAGCCTCTTGTAGGACAAGTAACCTAGTTTATATAGCGGAGTGCACTGAATGCACAGGTTTTTATGTCGGTAAAACCAATAATATGTTCAAGGTAAGAATATTGCAACATATGTCCTCGATTAGGAATAAAGACCCGCATAATGCTCTATATAAGCATATTGAGACCCACCCCACACATAATTTTAAATTTAAAGCAGTGGTTAATGTTGTTATGAACAATAGGGGGGAGATGTTAAATTACTAACTGAATCCATGGAGTCTAAATGGATTTTGGAATTGATGGACCATAGAACCCCTGGATTAAATGACTGTGTACCTTTAAAGCCAGCCTTACAGAAAAGGCGGGCTTTTTACTAATTTTCATTGGTTGAACTGTTTTTTAAATATCAGGAATGTTTTTTTGTATGTGATCTGAAGAAGGGTTTCCACCCGAAAGCGCTTGTCAGTGGATATATATTTTGTTGGTGTTTTTACCAGTATTTGAATACAACTTTTGTGAATTTTTAATAAAGCAGTGGAACATCCAGCGGTGTCTCACCTTTTCTTTCATCATATAAGTACAGGCCAACACTAAGGGACTCTGGCTAACAAAGTTTGCAGATAACTGCAAACTGGGAGCCATTATTGAATCCACAAATGATGTGGATATTCTACAAAAGGGCCTTACAGAAACAGATGCCTGGTGCTAGAGCCATGGGCTCAAGCTTAATGCCAAGAAATGTATCGTTATCCCCTTTGGAAAAAAACATGTACCCATGAATTACCACATAGGTGGCAGGACACTAAACATCTAAAGTGTGATGAGAGACTTAGGGACACAGGTGGACAGTGGTCTCACTTTCGATAACCACATTGCCACAACAGTCAGGAAATCCTTCTATGTGGCACATCTCATCACTAAGGGCTTTTCATCCAGAAAAAAGGAGATTATTGTCCCACTGTACTCATCCCTCATTAGACCCATTATAGAGTATAATGCCCCGTTTGGTATGTACCTCACAAGACATCTGCAACAGCTGGAAAGGCCACAGAAATACCTCACTAAAAGAATCACAGGCCTAAAGCAGATGCCATATACTGACCGTCTAAAAAAACTCCAGCTATACTCTGTGGCATATCATTTACTCAGAGGTGATCTCTGCTTAACATACAGGGCCATGTCAAACCCTGAGCTGCTGGACATGCTCCACTTAAAGAAATCCCAATCCCTCAGAGCCACATGCTCCAGGGATCTAAACCTTGCCATCATAATGAACAGAACATGCTGGAGGGATAGGTTCCTGACCCAGAGACTCCCCATACTCTGGAATAGACTGCCCATACATATCAAGCAGAGCGCCTCATTGGCCCTCTTCAAAAGGAACCTTGATGATTGGATGGGAGATAGGAAATTCACCCCGGGGATCATGTCAGTTGCCCTGCTAAACAGGGTCCTGGAGAAGTAAATATTGTGGAAAGAAATATCCAGGGAATTGTTATGGCTAGGCTTGCATAGGCCCTAGGGCTGATAGCCTAGTACCAACCTATGAACCTATGAACATTCACTTCCGAAGACATAATATCCTCATGGCTTCATTAATGAGTGTCAGTACTGCACTTGGGCTGTATGAGCACCTGCTAGCCCTCCTCCATAACTGCTTGCACTTAGGGCAGCCACCCCTTTTATTCCAGCATAGTAATGGCTCTGCAGTTAACTTTATACCAATAATTGGCAGTCATGAGACCAATGGAGACTTGGTGGCATAGCTCTCAACCAATCAGGGACAAATCTTATCAGAATCAGGGACAAATCCAGAAGTAATCAGGGACAATCAGGGATACTTTAAAAATAATATTTTCTTAAGACATTGACAGAATAAGATAATGTGAATTAATATACATTTTCTGAAGTAAGTGTAATTCACCAAGTTTTCTCCAAAAGTTGTATGTTTTAGGAGAGATTAAGAAGACAGAGCTAAAATTTGAATCAAAATCATGGATGCCCCTGGAAATCAGGGACAGTTGAGAGGTATGCATTGGTGGCATCACAACCAGAAACCATTCAGAAATGTATACACATGTGGCACACCAGCATTTTAATGCCTATACAGTTTTCAAGAGATTGTACTCACCATATGTAATATCTGTAGGCAAACTCTGCAACACATCTAACAATACAGCCAGTAAATAAAGCCTGCCAGACACTCCCACTAAGTAAGCTCCCAACCTATATAAGTTATGTCAGGAAAGACACTCCCCACCTACACCAAATTTAAGAAAGTAATGTCACCCAACCTTTCCCAGCAGTTAAGACCATTTCATACCAAACACAAAACCAGAGGCTTCCATCCATCATTACATATATACTCTTAAAAAACTTCTACAGAAAAAATGTTTCCTTGTGCACTCTGTATTAACAACTAGGCATTTCTCCCCCAACACACATGGTTTTGAAAATTTCAGCAGAAAAGAAAATGTGTGCTTGTGTGTAATACTCACCCAGTCACTAAACACAGTATATTAATATTTGGCAACATTAGCATGCATATTTCCCTCTGATATATTTTCTGATCAGTACTGTGATACAAGGAAATATTGCTAGCCCAGCTATCTGAACTTTTCTAAATAATTCTATATAATTTGTGAATATTGATATGATTTATACAGAACTGTATGTTATGTACTGAGCTAAAATGTAACCACAGCATGCCCTGCTGACTTAGAACAGAAATGCATGTAAACTATATACCTGTGCAAATGTATGCTTTAACAGTAGAAACTAGAACATAAAAGGGTTAACTTTCAAAACTTCAAGAAAATAAGTTGAAATGAATAAACTGCTTCACAATTGTGCTGTAAAGTTCTCTCTCAGTTTCAGTGTAGCAGACACAATGTCTGGAGCTAGAAGCTTTTGTATTGTCTTGAAAGAGAAATAATTACTAGTTTATAGTGTAAAAGTGTTTTATTGTTTTACGACTTCCAAGTTCTGAGGAAACATCTGAGAGATATGTATCTTTAACACAGAGATGTTAAATTCTGTTAGTTTCTGTTTTAGCCTGGGAACTAAAGTCAGGTGACAAAAAGTGATGTCATCCAAGCTAACCCAGCATTAATATTTGATATTAATTTAAGAACTGTCTCAGAGAGAGACTGGGCATTTTGTATTTTGTCCTGGACCTAGCAAGAACATGCACTCATCATCACCATCTGCACTTGCCTTGTAAGATTTAGGGCAGAGTATCTCTTTTAGATATATATAGGAATGTAGTAAAGATTAGTTTAGATGTTTTCTGTATTTATTTGAGACTGTCCTGCAATGTTGTTTTAAAATATTTCCTGTGATTTTGAACTCTAAAATTACTGTATTGATTGACTGAGTATTGTCTTGTTCTTTTATTATTTATTATTAAATATATTAAACCTGTCTTTGTGGCTGATATTTGTGAGACCTATTTAAGAGTACTTGCATATGTATTTGGTGAAACTGTACAGGCCACTGCTGAATAGACTTGCAAGTCTTGGTCAGACTACCATTTGGATAATAGTAACATTACACAGTAGGATTGGTCAGCCTTTGGTAAGGTCCTTATAGTAGCTGATAAGTAGAGATTGGTGGCAGTGGAAACCACCTTATAGTCTGGGCAGACGTGGGCATAGCTAGTAAACCCATGTCAGCCTTCCCCAGGTGTGTGTGTGTGTGTGTGTGTGTGTGTGTGTGTGTGTTTGTATATAATTCAAATCTCAAAGTGTGTGCGTGTTAGCTACTTGGGAAAGAACATGACAACACTGGTTGGACAGAGAGGGTGCTGGAGATCTTAGCTAGGCCCCACAGCTGAGATCTTAACCCTATAGGTGTGCCAGTGGGGAGTCTTATTGGAGATTTGGAGAAAGAGGGAGAAACCAGCCCCAGACTGACTGTGATCTCTATGTGCTCTTAAGGGAAATTGCACTTTACTGTGTGTGTATTTGTCATCCTCCCCTTGTGTACGTCCCTCACCTTGCCAGTGGTGAGGATTGAGGTTCCTTGATTACTAGGCCAGTGCAGGGGCGTCACAAGTACATTACTGAAAACATGCTCACATCTGACTATGCTTGGTTCTACTAAACTTGTGTTCATGTATCCTCACCAAATTAGACTGATTACTACTACTAGTATAATTTAGCACTGAGGCAAATAGCCTCTGTGCCAGTATAGCAACTATGCCTACTACTCACACAAATTGCAATGTAATATTCAGACATTTTAAAAGCAAGCTGTTTGCTTTGAAACATTTCTAAACTTTCAAGTTTACATAAGTTATTTGATAACAGTTTTAAAGTCTGAGAGTCTTAAGTGTGACTCTTCATACAGTGAGACTGAAAGTGGGGACTGAGTCCAAGAAGATTGTATCTCTGAATCGACCCTTTCTTCAAGGTAAGTGTGTGTGTGTGTGTGGGGGGGTAGCATGGATGTGTGGGTACGGAAGTGCAGATTGGGGAATGCAGTGAAGCTTACTCCTCCTTTGTAAAAACAACTTTAAAAGAAGATAAAATTTTTCAGCAGTTGCTGTTCAGCTGTAATTTCACTTTTTTTGTACTTTTGGGACTGACAAGTAGGGATTTTGGAATTACAGTAGGAACCCAAGGTTTTTTTCAGCTTTAAGTAAAATTTGCTCGTACTTGCCTCTAAGCAACTTTATAAATATACATTAAGTTTGATGTGTATGTGTGTGTGTGTGTGTGTGTGTGTGTGTGTGAGTGTGTGTGTGTGTGTGTGTGTGTGTGTGTGTGTGTGTGTGTGTGTGTGTGTGTGTGTGTGTATGCATATGTGTGCATGTATCAGTCTTTTTGTATATTTTTGCTTGTTTTTATAAACTAATGTTTTTATGTATTGTAGTAATGTTTTGTTATACCAGTGATTACATCATTTGTAAAGTATAACTTTATTAAGCATATAGCTGCTGATTAAGAGACATGTTAGACATCAGGAATAATGAAAGTTAAAAGTCTGCATTATTTTTTTTTAAATAATAATCATCAGTCTGGCAGTGCAAGGCTTCAGTTTCTTCCACACATTTAGACAAACAGCTGCACAGACAGGGACAAAGGTGGAGGAGTCTCAATCTATATTAATAACAAGCATAACTTTTAAATTGGTTAAACAGGACAATGCCCTGGAATTTATCCACATGCAACTCACCATAGACAAAGTCCAGTACTATATCCTAGCAAGCTATAGGTCATCCTCTGTGTCCACAGAATCACATATCTCATACCTAGACCTACGGGAGGCAATCACCATTAAACCAAATAACCTATTCATGGGAGACTTTAAGTAAATACACTGCCTCGGACTCACAGGAATGATTCCTGGACTTTATTAACACATATATCCCTGACTAGATAGTGCACACACCATACCGCTCAACCCGTACCAAATCTCTCGGTTTTTACCTGTTTTTGAGGTCCAAATAATCGGGTACCATGATTTCCAAGTGGCACCCCTTAATTTCTGACTTTCCCGGCTTTTTGTTTTAAAAAAGTTTTTCAGGCATTTTTCGGACTGATGTCATCGCGCGGAGGGATGCGCGGTGATGTCAGTTCATGAGCAGCCTCTCGGAATTCAGCTGAGGGAGATGTCAGTTCATGAGCAGCCTTTCAGAATTCATCTGAGGGCTTGCTCTTGCTCTGGGTCCAGTGAGTGAGTTTAGCCGCAGGACAGATTAGAAGTGAAACCTGAACACTGAATGAGCATTGGAATTTATTGCTGCTGCATTTTATTTCTAGGTAAAGCACTTTGAATGCGTGCAATTTGAAATTGAGTTCACTGATTTGAACTGTGGTTTATTCATTTAATGAAACTCTGTGTGTGTGTGTGTGTGTGTGTGTGTGTGTGTGTGTGTGTGTGTGTGTGTGTGTGTGTGTGTGTGTGTGTGTGTGTACAAGCACTGTTTCCAAAGAAATACTTAGCATGCACAAAAGTTTCTGTTGGGTAAAATAAATGGGTACTTGATTCTATGAAAAGCAAAATGAATGTTTACCTTTAATTGTTGTAAAAGGTAAAGCCCCAGCTTTGTAAGGTAGAAGATGACTGCAGAAAAGACATTTTAAATTGGAAAATATACTTTTGTGACTGTGAGTGTGTTACATAAGTGTAAATCACTGCAAGACGTGTTTGACTTCCATGAGGAAGCACTTTGTGAAGAACTTGGAACAATGTGAGCTGTTAAATCCATATTTATATTGGTGAGGCAGGATGTGGTGCCAAAGTTGTGCAAAGGTAGGCTGCTGCCATGTGATGAAGGTAGGAATGGATAGAACTGGAAAGGTTTGAGAGAGAGTAAGCATTATTAGTCCAGTGAAGTATGGCAAATGGGCGGCTCCAATTGTTCCTGAATGGATAATTCCATAAGTACTTAGCATGATTTTAAACTGACCATTAATCAGGCTTCAAGTAATGAGACACCTGCTTTCCTGGATAGAAGGGATTAGGATCACTGCGAGTGATGGAATTGTGTTTTTTAATAGATTTAGCCAGTTATCAAGAAGTATTCATTTGCGATGATTCTAAAAACTATGCAATAATATGTATAGACAACTGTTTGTATATAACACATTGCTATCAGTTATGCACTGCACACCTTCTTGTTATCAGAGAATGATGGGAAAATGTACTTCTTGATTTGAATGCAGTTGTATACATGGATGACTTGTGGGCATCACATTCTTAATAACTTACATAAAGTGCTGAAAATGCTGCAAGATTATGAAGAGTCATAAAATCAAAATATAAGTTTGGAGAAATCACAGATTAACTATCTGAGACAAGTTCCATACAGACATGCCCATCCTCACAAAAGGTGAAGGCCATTTTTAAAGCACCTCCTCTCCACATATATGAAAGAGCTGCAGATGTTTCTTGGCTTGATTAATTGGTATGGCAGGTTAATGCCTACCCAAAGTAAGATGTTAGCACTGCTTTACAGGATGCTGAGAGGTTGTGTTTCACTGGAAATGAAACCCAATTTACAGCAAAATGGAATAATGTATTGCAAGTGCACTGAATGTCAAATGGGTGAGTCATGAGTTTTATACAAGTGTTCAAGGCAGGTATGAAGAAACTGCCAAATACCATGTAGAAAACTGAAGATTTTGCTTTTCCTAATACAATACAAATAAAAACTCTTGAGCTGCTCTACAAGACACCTGCATCTGTGTTCTTAAGCAGAGTTATCAGATAGATTAGACATGTTGAAATCAAGCTATAGGGACTTTGTACTAGAATAACTGTTTGCAAAAGCTCTATTATGGTAAGCATGTGAGGGACAGATCTTTTGTATCTCTGGGATACCAGTGGGGAGGCCCAAAGTGGAATCCAGGAACTGTGTTTGGCTCATACGTTTGGTCTCTTCCTCTTAACATTTAGATGGTGCAGTGGTAATGTTGTTGCCTCTCAGCAAACGGTTCTCTGGTTTGATTCTTGGTTGAAGTGCCCTCTGTGTGGAGGAGTTATAGATCTCACCTGTACAAATTTTCCCATAATATCTGGAATGTGTTTGGCTAATACTTTTGGTCTGTTCCTTTTAAAGTTTGGATGGTGCAGTGGTAGTGTTGTTACCTCACAGCAAGAGGTTTTCTGGTTCGATTTTTGGTTGAAGTGCCTTTTGTGGGAAGTTTGCATGTCCTCCCTGTGTTTGTGTGGGTTTCCTCTGGGTGCTCCAGCTTCCTCCCACAATACAAAGATATGTATCTGAAGCATTTTCCCCAGGCCACAGATGAAAATTAGCTTTGTTCCAAGTCAGACTTTCCCAGTAAACAAATGTTAAAAAACATAAATTTTATTTTATTCTGGCAAATCAGTGAGAACTGAATTCACTACCTAATGATTTATTTAATTTTATATCATTTAAGTTTGTCTTCCTATCTTTTAGCAAACACATGGTACCAAAGCATTTTATTCTAGCAACTTTCTAAGATTATACAAACAGTGTTTAAAATGTGTCCCCAGTTTTGGGCCTTTGTCCACCCCCCCAGTACATTTTGGCTTTTTCCTGATTTCTTGTGCTGCACAGTTCTTCAGGGAAAGAGAAGTTTAGTTCTACTTATGCAAAGTCGACTTGCATTGTTAGTAGCACAACAGGTAGTAGACTTGCTTTTGCTGCAGAAGGCTGTGGGTCCTACTCCCACTGTCTGTAGATGGATTGCTGATATTGTACTGTGTTATACTTTTAAAGGGGGCGGATGCTGCAGTACTGAGAATGCCCTCCTTTGGTGGAGATACCTATTAACTATGACCCTATCAGTTTGCCATCCATTCCCTATTGAAATATTACTAGCTTATCTTTTTTTAATGTAACATTGACAATTTATTCTTCAAGGGCAACATGCATTTTACTTGTTGACGAAACAATGAAATCCAAAGTTGTTTGCTAGAAACAACCTAGTTACAGATCTCTTTAAAATGGAATTTAGATGACTTTTACTTCTGCAGAGATTGTACATATTTACTGATACTGGTGGATTGTAGACGTTTGAGTAGACTTTTATGATGGAAATGTTCTGAACTGGGCAGTTTTCATTATTGGTTCATGGATTTTGTTTCATTGCTTACTGGAAAAATCTTCAAACAATAACTTTAAAAAACGTGTTCTAACAAATGCGTTGTATTATACAAGGAATATAATTTAATAAAGTCAGGCAGGTGTATCAAAGAAAACATGTATGCTTCTTGTTTCGTGTACAAGATGCCTATGATTTGAAAACAGCCCAAAGATAATCTTTATCCGCCACTTGTCAGATGCATTTTTCTTTGGATATGCGTTTCAATGCTGTTTTAATGAATGTGAGTTTCAAGGGCAGAGAAGTTTTAATGCTATGTCTATTTTCATTCTGAGACTGCATTGCTTTATTTAGCAGATGACTTTTAGTGTTTGTGCTATAAAATGTAAAATAAAATCCAGATAATCATTGTAGAAGTAAAGCAGTATGCACATTAGTGTTTATGGTAAATGGGGTGAAATAGCCAAGTAATAGGGCAGTGGAATGGCTGCAGGGGGAGTCTGTGGCCATATTTTGACTGTCTGTTCTTCAGTTTGCATTTGAAAGTTGGTATCCCACAATCCCATTGGAGTGGGTGGGGTTACATAATCATGTGCGCAAATTTTATGATAATCAGCGTACAGATTTGTACCTATTTTTCATTGGCCTTTGTCCAGATATTTGATGTTTCCAGGTTGAGAGATATGGCACACACCTACAAGAGGTTCAAAACATACTGGACCTGATACTCATCAATATGGGAAAATGTGCCACCACCCCAGTGTCATATCCTCACTGGCGAGGTGGAACTACAAAGCTGTGTCTCCTTCAAAATGAAAATTAACTTTGTAACCCCAGTAAACCCTGCAACAGTTAGGAACTATTCCAAAGCAAACTTCATCTTATTACATGATAGTCTGTGAAAATTCAATACTGGCTCAACCCGAGTTCATAGCAAACTATGCAGAATTGTTCACAGAGACCTTGTACAACCATGTAAATGGCTGCATAGAAGATGTGTGCCTACTAGAAGTAAGCCGAAAACAAGCTCTAAAAACAAACAACACTGGTGGAATCCTAACCCTCAAAGGATATATAACAAAAGGAAAAAAGTCATGGCTAAAATCAAAAAGACCAAAGTAAAGTAAACTCTGCACATACGACAACTGCAAGGTCTCAATCCAACCATAAAAGTTCAAAAAGCACAAGACCAGCAAACAGTGGCACTGATGAAGGCTAAGTAACAGTACAGCCAAAACTGGTCTGAATTTTTACTCTATATGTGCTTTTGCACAATCAAATAAAATGTTTGGTAATATTGCCACTGTTTGCTGGTCTTGTGCTTTTTAAAATCAGAAAGAGCAACTTCCATAATGATAGGAACTCTCTAATTAAATTAAACAGGAAACTAAGATGACTAATTAAGTTCAACAAGGCCAGTTATGAGGTCAAGATAGCCTCACAGGCTAAAGACAACCAGAAGGCTTTCTATAGCTATGTCCAAAACATCAAAAGCAGCACACATCAGTGAACTGAACAAGTAGTCAATGGTGCCACCTTCACTAAGCAGAGTGACATAGCAAATTTGCTGGCTGACAAATTCAGCTCAAAATTCACCCCCAACTCCTCACCACCTCCCCACATGAAATACCTAGTAGCATAAACCACCCAACTATTAACAGGGAGCTATTCCTGGTGGTGCTCGCTAAGCCCAAAAACACAGCATCAATGGGCCCCATCAATAATCTGGGACACCTCCTAAATAGCTTGAAACATGACCTATCAGGACCATTTCAGTCACTTTTCAACTATGGTCTCAAAACAGGCTTTGTACCATGAGAATGGAGGATTGCAGTGGTATTTCCACTACACAAAGGTGGACCATCAACTGCCCTGGAAACTACAGACACATTAGTCTGACTGGTCTAATATACAAAGCCATAGAATGAATTATGCAAATGATCAGCTAAGACATAGGCAATCTTCAGACACTGGACCCAATGTAATTTGTTTTTGTCAGTGGAAGGTCTTGCCTACTAAACCTGATGGACGTCTTTGAGAAGGTCACTGTAGATCAATATGTGTGTATATACCTTTAAAAAGCTATCCAAGGGCTTGCACAAGTGTAGAAATACTGAGCACGTGTGAGTCTGACTGCCATTTTATAGTTAGCTGTTGAGATGTAAGCATGCATGTATGTATGTAAGCTCTGTTTGTTAACTAGTTTCTTCTTATTTAATGATGCTGCTATCCATCCTGATGTGTTTGTATGTATTAAAGCATCTGAATGAAACCCCAAGCCTTCTTGTTATATGTATTAGAGATGAACGAGTGACATGGTGTCAGAAGTGGCATGTCTAAAGGACATGGTGTCAGAAGTGGCATGTTTAAAGGACATGGTGTCAGAAGAGGCATATCTAAAAGAAATGATGCCAGTGGAAACATACTAAAGGGGCATGGAGTCAGAAATGTCTTGGCTAAAATGATTTAAGGCACCTGTTTAGATGCTGGTGGAATATACAGGAGTGGATCATTCTAAAATGTACAAACTTTGCAAAACAGGTCAGAAACAAATTTCAGGTCCTAAAAGTTGTTCAGCGCAATTTCTTTTTGCATAATTTGAAATGAGGCATACAGAATGTTCTAAATAATTTTGGCATAAACATATATATATATATATATATATATATATATATATATATATATATATATACACAATATTAATACAAATATGAGAATTACTACAGAAAATGATTGAAATAGAGTCTGAATTGCATAAAACGAGTAAAATACATGGAAACGACCACATTTTTGTAAAGCATGTGTATTTTCGTATTAAGCAAAGATATCAGAGTTATCAGGAGTGTATAAAATGTTTGCATATTTCTGCAAAGTTACAATAAAGCTATTTCTCAGAGTACAGCTATTACAAGGCATATTTCTTAGAGTACAGCCATTACAGAGCATATTTCACAAAGTAAAGTACAATATTTCGCAAAAGGGTGTATTGTACATTTGAATGTTGTTACAAGCTCACAGAACTGTTTGTTCATACATAATTAAAAGTGCAATATTTTCAGTGTGTTTGTGTATACTTTGTGGGCATGGCAGACAGATTTTGAAAATCCAGTGCACTAGTGTTTTACAGTAATATTGCTGAGAGTTGGAGAGTGTTTCAGCAAGAGTACATTTCCATATCGGCTGCATTTTCCAGTAAAGATGACCATACAAAGGCATTTATCCTGCTTAATTTAGCTGGGTCAGAAGCCATAGAAAAGGAACTTTCATTTGTGTATGCACCTGCTATCTATACTGGAGAGGGGGAAACCATCATATTGTTGTACTGGTTGAGTCAAGGGAGGACCCAGAGTCTTAAAACATGAATTTAGAGAAACATGTAACCCCCAGACAAATGTTAGTATGGAAAAGCACTTATTTTACATAAGGGATCAAAAGCCCGGTGAAACTTTTACAGCACCTATAACTGTCCTGAGAAATAAAGCTAAAATGTGCAGATGTGGTGACTTAAGGGATGAGTTGATAAAAGACAGACCTGTGTGTGGCATGAAAGATGATGCTGTGACAAAGATTTTGGTTTGTGGCAGTGATTTAACTTTGAATAAGGCCATTGAGATTTGTCAGACACACAAGCTCACAGAAAAGCACACAAATATGCTTACAAATGAGAATAGCTCTAGAAGGCACAATGATAACACTCATGTTGATAGTATGCAGCACATTATTAAGAGAAACAGACCCAAGCACATGGCAGCTGTAACCCCTGCAGCACTCACTGGTAAACTCCAGAACTTTCAAGCACATTCCAAAACCTGCAGAGTCTCAGTGAAGCATGAGTGAGTCAGCAAACCCAAAGCATAAGTCACCACCTAGTTTCATTGCCAACTGTCGTTATTGTGGTGGTAATCATGAATCTAAAAGGGATAAATGTTTAGCTTTTGGTCAGCAATGCCACATATGTAATAAGTGGAATAACTTCAAGAGGTTTTGTAAATCAAAAGGCCCACATTCTTTTATTAAAAGGGAGCATTTTAAGAAATGAGTTGATCAAATAGAAAGCTATGGAGTAGAATTGCAGACCACTCTTTATGTTGATGGTGAGTCAGTGCTTCATGAAACAGACAATTCAGTAGATTTAAGGGCAAAGAATTAAGTATTTTGCACTGTTCGGATAAATGGCAAACCCAAAAGAGCTCAAAGGTGATACAAGTTCCAAGTGCAATGTTATGTCTGCAGAAACATTTGCTAGAGTATGTAAAGGTGAAAGGCTTGATTTGGCAAAGTATGTGAAACTTGTTGCTTATGGAGGTGAAGAAATTCAAACTGAAGGCTCAGTAGTGCTTTCATGTTACTCTGCTATGACTTGTTATTTTATGTGGTCAAGAGGCATGTCCAGTCATTATTAGGATCTCAAAGACAGCTTGAAAATGGGACTGCTTTCATTTAATAA
Organism: Protopterus annectens; assembly: GCF_019279795.1. Classification (NCBI taxonomy): domain Eukaryota; kingdom Metazoa; phylum Chordata; order Ceratodontiformes; family Protopteridae; genus Protopterus; species Protopterus annectens. The sequence goes on from NC_056727.1 coordinate 600,803,148, forward strand.
AGAAGTCCACCATGTTAGCTTAAAAGACCACTACTTTAATCTTTCCCAGCACATTTTTTCTACCTATGCTGATCTTTTCCATGACAAACTAGGCAAACTTCCATTTGTGTACTCCATGAAGTTAGACCCAGAGGTCAGTCCAGTTATAAGGCCAGCATGCAAAGTTACAATAGGTATGCAGGACAAGGTCAAAGCTGAGTTAGAGAAAATGGTGCGACAAGGTGTGATTTGTCCAGTTGAAACTCCAACTGAATGGTTATCGTCCATAGTGGGAGCTCATAAGAAAAGCTCAGATGACATTGGAATATGTATTGACCCACAAGATTTGAACAAAGCATTAAAAAGACCTCATCATCCAAGAAGAAGTCACAGTCTTAAAGCAAAATGCCACTATTTTTTCTGTTTTAGATGCAAAGAGTTCATTTTGGCAAATTCAGCTTGACAAAAAAATCCTCATTGCTCACTACATTTAGTACTCCGTTTGTCAGGTACAGATTTTTGAGAATGCCATTTGGGATAAATTCTCCAAGTGAAGTCTTTCAACGTGCAATGGCGCAAATTATTTCTGAGTATCCTTGTGCTATTATAGTAGACATACTAGTAGGAGGTTGGGATGAAGCAGAACATGACAGAATCCTCAGAAAAGTTATAGAAAGAGTATGTCAAGTGAATTTTAAGCTCAACCCACACAAATGCAATTTCAGGCTACAAGAAGTTACTTGTTGGTCATTTATTTACGAGTACGGGTTTACGACTAGATCCTTCAAAGCAAACATCCATTCTCGAGATGCCAGCTCCAGACAATGTTCAAGCCCTGCAACTTTTTTTGGCATAGTCAACTACCTAGGCAAGTTCATTCCACACTTGAGCCAACTATCAGCACCACTCTGGGAGCTGGCAAACAAATGCAATCTGAAGGTCATGCTGCTCAATGCTAAAAGTCTAAATCTCAAGATGCACTCGCTCGAAGCTCTCCTCAAAATGGAGAACATCGACATCTGTGCTGTAACGGAGACCTGGTTTAAAGATGCAGAAAGCACCTCTGCACTCCCAGGCAACAACTCATTCCATACCTTTTGGCCCCAGAATATGTCTGGAAGCTCCAAAGTTGGTGGTGTCTCCATATTCTTAAAGGATATGCACACCTCTAGACTGGTAGCCCAGCATAATGCATGAGATACTTCAGGTACAACTAACACTGGGTAAGATGGCGATACAAGTCATAGCCTGCTACAGAACCTCAAATATGTCCCTAGACACTCACTCCAAGTCCCTAAGCACCCTGGAATCTCTCAAGGTCTAACCCAATACTCTCATACTAGGTGACTTCAACTACCCTTCCATCAACTGGGAAAACTTTTCAAGTACCAATGTACAGGCCCAGTGCTTTCTGGAATTTATCAATTACAATGCCCTGGACTAGCTCATTCTGACCCCCACTAGAGGAAGCAGCATCCTTGACCTGGTTATCACCAACATGGGAGACCATTTCTCCACACCTATAGTCAACTCCTCCCTGGTTAAATCTGACCACAAAGTGATCACTATGGAAATCTCCATCTCACCTACACCCCTCGCTAAAGTGACAACCCTGAAAAACTTCTATAAAGCCGACTTTGGGCTACTAAAATCAGAGGTGGCAAACTTGTTGGCACCCATGCCAATGGAAAATAGCTGCATGACTGCCGAATCATACACCAATGCACTGTACAAGCATGTACACAAATGCATGGACCTTGCCATAGCAAATAGAACTAAGACGCTCTCCTCCAAAAAAAAGGAAGCCAATCTAGTGGTCCCCAGTCATCAATAAACTATACAACAGAAGGAAGAAACTGTTGCAGAGAAAAATGAAGTCACAAGACTGGGAAACTTCCCTTATCAATCTCAACAAAAAGCTGAGATCCCTTATCAAATCCTCTAAAGCCAACTATGAAGTCAGAATTGTGGCTGACACCAAAAACAACCACAAAGCCTTCTATAGCTATATCAAAAACCTCAAAGGCAATCCTCAGATTTGCTCTGAGTTATTGCACAATGGCACCTCCTATACTGAGCCAACAGATATAGTCAACATACTGTCTGACAGATTCAGTGCCAACTTTACCCTCTCCCCCCAAGGGCCCTATCACAATACCAGGGGAAAGCCTGGTACCCACCATTTCTGCTGCACAGGTAAAAGCTGCATTGTCCAAAGCCAATAATACAGTGTCTATGGGACCTGATAATATCCCTGGCTGCATCCTACATGAGCTACAAAACAAAATGGCACTACATCTGTGTGCCCTGTTCAGTCACAGCCTTACCTCAGGCTGTGTCCCTAATGAATGGTGCACTGCTACAGTCATCCTGCTCCATAAAGGGGGGGGGCAACTACAGACCCTGGGAACTATCGCCCCATTAGCCTGACAAGTCTGGTATGCAAAGCTATGGAGCGCATCATCATGGACCTGCTTAACAAAGATATAGGCAATCTCCAAACTCTTGATCCCACACAGGTTGGCATTGTCAAGGAGAGACCTGCCTGATGAACCTGGTTGACTTCTTTGAGGCAGTCACCAAGGCTGTGGATGAATGTAAGGCAGTGCATACAACCTACCTCGACCTGGCCAAGGCCTTTGATACCATTCTCCACTCAGGTATCATTGATAAACTCACCAAACTAGACATCAATCCTTACATCACTAGGTGGGTTGCAAATTGTCTCACAGACAGGACCCACAGAGTGAAAGTTACAGATTTCAAGTCAGACTGTCGACCAGTCATGAGTAGAGTCCCACAGGGCTCAGTCCTGGACCCCCTCCTGTGTGGCATCTACTTCTCAGAAGTGCATGCCAACACAGAAGGACTCTGGATGACCAAGTTCACTGATGACTGCAAGCTAGGAGTCATTATCAACTCCCCAAGTGATGCAGACATCCTACAAAAAGGCCTTTCTGTGACCAATGATTGGTGTCGGAACCATGGCCTGAAGCTTAACGATAAAAAATGCGTTATCATCCCCTTTGGGAAAAAAAAATCAGTTCCCATAAATTACCACGTTGATGGGAGCCCACTGAATACTGAAGGGGCCATAAGAGATCTGGGCACCCAGGTCAACAGCCACCTCACCTTCGACCACCACATTGCCACTGTAGTCAGAAAGTCCTTCTACGTGGCACATCTTATAACCAAAGGTTTTGCATCCAGGAAGAAAGAGGTCACCATCCCTTTCTACTCATCCCTCATTAGACCAGTCATCAAATATAACACCCCATTTGGCATGTACCTGACCAGACACCTACAACATCAGGAGAGGCCACACAAGTCCCTCACAAAAAGGATCCAAGGCCTTAAACACATGTCCTACATGGACAGACTCAAGAAACTTCAGCTGTTCTCAGTCTCTTATCGTCTACTTAGAGGTGATCTCTGCTTGACTTACAAAGCCATGTCTGACCCAGCCCTACTTGAAATGCTACACCTAAAGAAATCCCAATTTGCCCATGCCACACACTCCAGAGATCATAACCTCTTTACCACAATTAAAAGAACATGCTGGAGGGACAGGTTCATCTCCAAAAGACTGCCCATACTCTGGAATAAGCTTCTCATTCATGTCAAGCAGAGCACCTCACTGGTCCTTTTGTAGAGAAATCTTGATGAGTAGATGGGTAACAGAAAGTTCACTCCAGGGATCATTCCAGTTGCCCTACTGGATAGGGGCACTGTGAACTAACATTGTTTGGCATGGTGCCTGGGAAATTTTTTTGGGTTAGGCTTGTAAAGTCTCCAGGGCTATTAGCCTAGTACACACCTATGAACCTATGAACCTGTGACACATAAAGATGTATCCTGGTCTTGGTTAGAGCAACACCCAAGGGCATTTGATATCCTGAAACAGAGAATCACAAGTCCACCAACTCCCAGATACTATGATGTTCACAAACCAGTTACACTTTCCTGTGATGCTTTGAAATTTGGGCTTGGTGCAGTCATTCTACAAGAGGATCAACCTGTTGTCTATGCATCAAGAACTTTTAATCAAACTGAGATGCAGTTTGTCCAAATCGAGAAAGAGCGTTTGGCAATTGTGTTTGCATATTTGAAGTTCCATGATTATGTTTATGGTAGACCTATCCAGATCGAAACAGATCACCAACCATTAGTCACTATCTTGAGAAAACCAATGCATTCAGCTCCAGCCAGACTGCAACATATGATGCTGAAATTGCAAAAGTACAATTTCAATCTTGTCTACAAGAAAGGTAAACTTATTTATCTTGCTGATACCTTATTCAGATCACCCAGAAATACCACTATACAGAATGACAATCAAGGTTCTCAATTAACTGATGATTTTGAAGTCATGGAAGTGAAAATTTTTTCTTCCAGACATCTTGATGAGTTGAGAGATCACACAGCCATAGATCCAGTTTTACAAAGGCTCAACCACTTTATCAATCAATGATGGCCATCAAGGCAATCTAGTTTACCTCAAGAAGTGCAGCCTTATTTTCCATACAGAGATGAGATTTTGTCTGACAAAGGTATCATTATGAAAGGTCTGAAAATAATTGTTCCAAAGTCCTTGCACTTAAGCACATTACTCTCAAGATAGTGACTAATGGTTGGTGATCTGTTTTGATCTGGATAGGTCTACCATAAATATAATCATGGAACTTCAACCATGCAAACACAATTGCCAAAAGCTCTTTCTCAATTTGGACAAACTACATCTCAGTTTGGTTAAAAGTTCTTGATGCATGAACGAGTCCTATATTGGGGTAAGAGGTTGGCATAATGGTTAAGGTGTTTACCTTACAGTTAAAAGTTACATGGTTTGATTCTTACATGGGGTAATTGGCTAGGCTTAAAATGGTCCAGAAGGGCTGTTATTCTAGTACTAATCTATGAACCTATGAACTATCTTGCATAGTGGTCGCCCAGGAACTGAATCTTCCGAAAGAAGGGTGAGAGAATTAGTATTTTGACATTTTGTCACAAGAGATTGAGCGAGCACTTTTCTCTTGTTCCATGTGTAATAGTATAAAGCCACATCAACAGAAGGAACCACTTTAGCTTAACCAGATTCCTGAACTACCTTGGTCGACAGTAGCCACTGATATCTTCAAGTGGAATGGTCAACATTATTTGGTGTTAGTAGACTCTTACTCCAGTTGGTTCGAGATTGACCTACTTCCCAACCTAGCATCCAGTACTGTCATTACAAAGATGAAACATCATTATGCTGTACATGGATGTCCACAAAGTTATTTTTGACAATGGCATGCAGTTTACAAGCCAACAGTTCAAAAAATTTGCTAAAGAATCGGACTTCCTTATTTCACAAGTAGTCCAGAGTACCCACGGTCAAATGGTTTGACAGAATGCACAGTGCAAAGTGCAAAACAGTTACTAGAAAAGTCTAAATGAGATAATAGTGATATTTTCATGAACCTCTTGAATCTCAGAAATGATCCTCATGATAAATATCTTGGTTCACTTGCTCAGAGACTTCTGTCAAGACAAACCAGAACCATATTACCAATCAGAACTCAATTGCTGGTTCCATGTGTCAAGAACAATAGATCAGTGAAAGCCAATCTATTGAAGAAGTACCTATTCCAGGCATCCTACTATGATAAGACCAGTAAACCTCTCAGTCCATTATGAGAGGGAGAAGTGATAAGGATGCAAATGTCTAGAGGTTATGATTGGATTGATGTTGTGAAGAATATTGGTCTAGAGCTGGGATCGTACATTGCAGAATCAGAAGGAGCAACTTTTAGGCAGAATCGGAAATATTTGAGACCAGTGTCCCAGCCTATACCACAGCAGGGGTCTAATTTAGTTGACCAAAACGCCAGTTTGCCGACATGCAAAACACCGAGACCAAACAACCGAAAACACACAATAGCGACAACTCACAAAACCGAACACCATTACACCGAAACACAAAACGTAAACTACACACTACACACAATTAGATATCCACTAACCTTAACCCAAACCCTAACCCTAAGGTCCGACACTACCGCACACTTACCCTACCCACACCCTAACCCTAACTCACTTAACCCACCCCTAAACCTAAAGTCCATCACTATCGCACACTTACCCTACCTGCACCCTAACCCTAACTCACTTAACCCACCCTAAAACATAAAGCCCGTCACTATCGCACACTCACCCTACCCGCACCCTAACCCTAACTCACTTAACCCGCCCCTAAACTACACTCCATCACTATCACACACTTACCTTACCCAAACCCTAAGTCCGACACTACCGCACACTCACCTTTCCCGCACCCTAATCCTAAATCCCTCACTATCGCACACTTACCTGTCTGCTTCCTAACCCTAAATCCCTCTCTATCGCACACTTACCGAGTCGCGCTCACACATTCCCCATGTCGGTCTTTCAGCTGTTGGGATTTCACCTTGTCGATCACCTTCGTTTTCGGTCATTTGGTCTCGGTCTTCTACGTGTCGGCGAAATGGCGTCTCGGTCAACTCAAGTAGACCCCACAGCAGATAGCCTGTGAGAGAGACTCTTTATCTCAGAGTGAGCTGTCAGGTA
>NC_056727.1:600814711-600859711 GCF_019279795.1 Protopterus annectens
TTTCACCCAAAGGGTATTCAACAAGTCAGTCATCACTGAGACCACTGTCCCCAGGGTATCTGAATGATCCATGCCATCAGATGTTCACAGTACTGAGAGTGGTACCACTGTGAGCCATTCACATGACAAGGCACTGCTTCCCACACTGTAGAACAGCCATCAGTACTAAGAGGTTCTGAACACTGTTTGTACACATATCACTATTCGCAAACATCATGTCAGCACCTCCAGTGTCCAGCTCTGCCTCCAGAAAAGCTACATATAACATAATTTGGCCATTTGGATAAGAAGCAGAGATTGTTTAGAGTGAGAACTTGATATAAAAGCCAACTCGTAAGATAAGACTCTATTGCATGCAAATGGATGCTAGCCAGATATGAAAACAAGATACAATACACAGAATACCTGCCTACTCTGTGCATGGTACACAGAGTAAGTCTATATCAAAAGGTACTTCTGTATGTCAAAACGTAATGGCTTGATTCAAGACCACAGTGTCCCATCATCTTACTTGCAGCAGCAGGCACAATTAGTATATGTAGTAGTCTATATCTGAATGCACAAGTAAGTTTAGTACCCTGTACCACTTATGATGTTTGCTGATCTGTAGGCTGAGTGGATTACATGCAGTTGGATGCATTGCTCTGTTTATTTTTGTGTATCAGTAGCACATCTGATATGTGTGGTAAAGTCGCTATCATGTTATGTGTACTTTAGTATTTAGTAGGGTTGGGAGGGTGGCCTAATGGTTAAGGTGTTTGCCTTACAAACACAAGGTACAGGGTTTGAATCTCACAGGGGATAACTGGCTAGGCTTAAAATGGCTCACAACAGCAGTTAGCCTAGTACTGACCTATGAACCTTTGGATATTAGATCATCTTCTCACAAGGACCAGCACTGAGAGTCCAGATTCCTTAGCTGATGAGCCATAAGTTCACTGCAGCTGAGGGGAAATGAGAGACCACACATCCCTGCAGTGATGCAGAAATGTATACAATATTTGAATGAAAACCCCCATTCAGATTACATGCACTCAGTGAAACATTTGGTTCCTACATAACAAAAGCAGGTGCAGACCAAAGCAAAGAAGTGTGCAGATAAAGGACATATCATTTATGTTTTTCCCTTTGATGACTTATATCTCTGCAGCCTTAAATAAGCCCAATTGAAACTTGGCATATATGAAGGTCAGGTATTATGACAATAGCATATGTGAAGATCAGCTGTATCTGATAATGCAAACCTAAACAGCAGAATACAATGATGATGGCTAGTGTGAAGATCATGTGTATCCAATGATACAGATATGAACATTGGGTACATATGGTGATATCGATGAAGACTAGGTGTGAGTGTGATGACGTGTACCTGAAAAGTCACATGTATATGATGAAGATGCATGTGTGAGGATCATGTGCATATAATTATTTGTACCTGAAGATCAGGTGTATATGATGATGCATATATGAAACTCTGTTGTATTTGGTGATGTGTACCTGAAGATCAGGTGTATATGATGATGATACATACGTGAAGATCATGTGTATACAATTATGCATACCTGAAGATCAGGGGGATATGATGATGTATTTGTGAAAATCAGTTGTATTTGTTGATGTGTACCTGAAGATCAGGTGTATATGATGATGATGCATATGTGAGGATCATGTGTATATAATTATGCATACCTAAAGATCAGGTGTATCCAATGATACAGATATGAAGATCAGGTACATATGATGGTATAGATGAAGACTAGGTGTATGTGTGATGATGTGTACCTGAATACCATGTGTATATGATGATGCAAATGTGAAGACCATTTGTATATAATAATTAATTCCAGGAGATCAAAGTACCTCTTTTACAGAAATTTTATGGAGAGTTTGGAGGTAGAAAATGACAATTTGGAGAAAAAATGTTGGATATGGAGCTTCAGAATATAAGTAAAAATTGGTGTGTAGTGGATGTTATAATTGAGCAGTATTTAGTTATCTCCATGGAGAAGGAAGTAAGGGAGTTTGCTGAAGTTGTGCATCAGGAGGGCTTTCGGATGTTCTCTTAAACATAATCAAGCAGAATGACCTAGGTGGCAGTTCTGCTCTTTCACGGAGTGAGATGTGAGATCATTTCTTTGGAAGTGCTGAGGATGGCAATGTGAAAAAGGAATAAGGTGATGTGACAGCAGAGAATACAACAGTTAAATTGTATGCAACAGTGACAGAAAGTAAAAGAGGAAAGCAGCAATAAACAGAGAAAGTGTCTGGTTTTGTAGCAACAGATGATGCAGTATCTAAAACATATGAAGCAATGACAGCAAGAAAAAAAGAATAGCAACAACAAAATTGTAAGTAAAACTATTTTTAAAAAGGAGAAAAGAACGATGATGACAATAAGAACAAACAATGACATTGTAATAGAGAGATATTATGTCTGGGACAATTTGGTAACTGTTTTTGTGTTTTAAAGCTCAAGAAATTTAGTCTTTTATACATATTGGGATTGAGACATTTTGTTACTTAAAACATTTAAAACTGAGGGGCTGATAATGAAATTTCTGGAACTGTGTACCAAAAAAATGACATTTATCCATGGAAAAGTTATTTGTTTTTTGGTAGAAACCTAAATGTTAAAAAATGTTATTTGCAGTTTATAAGTCATGAACTGGAAGAAGACAGTGGGCAGGATACGAAACCTCCGTGTAAGAGTTAATATGTCTTACACGGAGGCTGCAGTTAAACGGTGTGATGTCAGCATGCCATGCATATTCATGAGGGCATGCTGAATCACACCCTAGGCTAACACGGTCCATGAAGGAAAGTAGGGGCCGTGTCCGCACAGCGAGTTCTGCAAAGGGACACGCCCCCAGAAGAGTCAGAGTCCTGAAAGTAAACTCCCACGAGCGAGTCCGCAGAAATGTCAAGAAACACAACAGCACACATGCCCCCACAGACTATAAACCCAACTGTAATGTAAAACGTAAAAATCAACAGTTTAATTTTTTTTTATAATTTCAGAAATGTTTGCCCGTAATTGTGCTCGTTTGCGCGGGTGTGCCCTTCGCTCAGCCACAGTTAGCAGTCATTGGAAAAGCATATAAGATCTAAATATGCAAATTAAGCCAAGTAGCAATAGCGTAGCGGTGGAGACATTGGCCAAAGAGGCGGTAGTCATGGTTCGAGCCCCAACAACATCATTTTCTATTTTTAGTGAAATAAGCACGAAACAATCCCCTGACATATATGTATATATATATATATATATATATATATATATATATATATATATATATATATATATATATATATATATATATATATATATATAACTATAATTTAAGTAAAATGTAATGAAATGGGCCATGTATTTTTGAAGAAATCTGACACAATAAAAAAAAAATTTATAAGTGCCCATAGCTGAGCAGCGCTCTAACAAGCTGAGTATGACTGCCCTTAGGTGAGTAGTGGTTTAACAGGTGTAATATGAGTGCCCGGAGTTGAGCAGCACTTTAACATGCTGAAACTGTGTGCCCGTAGTTGAGCAAGGCTTCACACAGCGTAATATGCGTGCTCATAGACAAATAATGCGTTAACCAGCGTAACCCGTTTGTGCGGAGCTGCGCAGCGCACCAACTGGCTTACTGGTGGGCAACGTTGAGCAAGCTGTATCAAAGCCGCCTTTACACAGACACACCTCCTAGCTTGTCTAGACAGTAGTAAAATAAAAAAAAGCAATGCCCAGGCTCGAACCCAGGATACTGTACAGCATAGTCAAAGGACTGAACCACTAAGCCATGACAGTTATACTGAGAAATGCAGTATTAGCATATATATAGGAATGAATGGAAATAGAAGCATGACAAAGCAGGTTTTCTTAAGCTGATACATTTCCAAAATGGCCAATCGCAGATAAGTGGGGGAAAAACGGCATATATAAGCCCCATAGGCAGGAATACACAGCATAACTGATTGTGGAACCTATTTGCAGTCAGGATGGCAGGTGTAGGAGAGGGCAGTCACTTCTGAGCACAGAGGTGGGGTGTTGAGGAGTCCAGATATATGGTTTGGCTCCTAGTCCATGATCATGAGGCTCAACTCATGCAGGGCCAGGTTCCCTGGGGTGCATACAAGGCAGAGGCATGGAACCGGTTGGCACATGATCTCACCAGTGCCACAGGCATACCAAGGACTGGTGAACAGGTCCATCACCACCATGCGGACCTGAAGAGACGTAAGCAGGACCAACTGAACCGTTGGATCCAGGAGGCCCGGCAAATGCCCAACGTCCCACTACTGAGTAAGTATCCATGTAATTAAGTATGTAAGAAATTATCCTAGCTGATATTATGGAGATGTATGTTCCAATATGACTTCATTTATATTACAGCTGCAGGTGTGCATTCCGTGAATCGGCGAGCCTATGATGATAGGCTGGTGCGGTTGCACCACCAGGCAGGTTAGTAATTATTTTGCTGCAATTGTTATAGAATATAAGTGAGACAGCTTGTAAAAGAGTTCAGTGTTGTTACATATTAATAAAGTTCAAATAACACTAGAAGAAAGATTCTGCTAGTACTGTATGATTAGATAAGTGATGCAGCCTGTAATCCAGAAATAAAAATTAAACAAGTCTGAAATAGAGATTTTCCACCTGTATTGTAATATCAGATAACTTGCTTCAGCCTGAAAATTACTGGTAAACAAGCTAAACACAATAGACATGTGTCAAATACATCCCCTTTTAAAATCTGCCATGTGAAACAAGTGAGTCTGTTGGAAAGGATTGTTGTAACCAAGTAAGAAATGTTAATAACACCTAGAATTAAGTACCATCTTGAATTGTAAAAATAAAACAAGTGAGAGTGTGAGAAAGAGGTATGAATCGACCAAGAAAGCTGTTATAACTCTTGAATAAAGTATACTGCAGTCTGTACATAATGAAATGAATGAGACAGCCACAACCAAAGAGTGAAATGTTTGTAATAAAGTACTGAAGCTGGAATGTGTCTGTCCCACAATTTGGATATGTTGCTGTACCCTTACAATATGGAGATAGTATGGCTGTATGAAATACTGAACATCCCAGTTGTGTAGAGCCATATAAATCAAATGTAGCAGAATGCTGTACCTGAACACAGCCAGATATGAACGTGTATGAATAAAAATGCAATGTATATTAATGTAGCAGTAACATTCCCATCACCAACATTCCTAAGGTTACATATAGGAAACTGTACTAAGACCTGTAGGGTATATATATCTGCAGCTACTAGAAATGTACAGCATATGTATAGGTAGTTGAAGTTGTTAATGAAATATTTCTTCACCCTACCCTATTTTCACAAATAATGCCATTCCACACCAAACTGGGTATGTGTATACACAATTAATTCCCATGGACATTTGTCCTGTTGGTTCATACATATTTGCATGTACATTGATGCATGTGCCCTGTTCACATATCCAAACCTGATGGCCTGTTGCCATCAATCAACCCTGCATGCTGTTGGATTGTGTACTGTAGTTCAAAATATGCATGTGTTATGCTTGCTGTTCAATGTTTGGAATTCATGGGTGTTTGGTAATGGGAATACTGATGCATGCTGTTACAACTAATTTTGAATGGTATTGTTTGTTACTAACCCAAAATGTCATAAAATATTGCTAAACATAGGACAACAGGGAAGGCAGGTTCCAGCGGACCCACCTCAGCTGGCGAGTGCACCTGGCACTAGTGCCCAGGCCGGAACCTCCTCCGGTGGCCCTGTGCCACCTTCGGGTGGAAACACTGCAGGGGATGGGGCTCATCCCCCCTCTGCAAGCGTGGCCGGAGGAGAACGTCCACTCACCCTCCAAAGTGTCCGTTCTGTGGTGCGTAGCGAGATCAGGCATTCTGTGCTTGAACCCCTATGCCAGCTTGAGGCACGGGTGGCGCAACTCACGGGTGTGCCTGCCCTTCCTACACAGCCCCCAGCACAGCCCCATTCTGGGCAGTGAAGGTGCAGTGGCAACTGCCCATGGGTGGGGATCTCAGTTCCACTGTTGCCATCTGTGGGCTCATGGGCTCGCGATATCCAAACATCCGTCCCCGTCAATTGTGTTCACCCCCCACATGTGTCATACTCCTCCCCTGTATGCGTCTTGTTTGTCTTGTCTGTTAACCTCCCCAACCTACCTCCCCAAATATACCTACTTCCTGTACCTCACATTCGACTCTCACCTGAAAAAAAATAAAAAAAGGGCACTCTGTTCCCACAAAAAAATTACGCACCATACATAGCTGCCCATTTTGCAGACATGTCTGCTGGACATGTCAACTGGTAATTATAATTGGCCATACAACAGATTTTGTTGTTCTCACCCCTCTCTCAGGGGTGGAAGGTTTAAAATTTCACACCAAATTACACACATATGCACAGCTGTTGCTGATAAAGAAATGGGCAACTATGGGCTTTTCCTACATCCTTCCTGCAATTCCCGAGCTTGTTTTCCTACTGTCCTACCCTCTTTGTGCCCCCTTTTTCACCACTTTCCTATCTCCCCATTTTCTTTTCTTTCAAAGAAATTAGCACGGGTGTGCACGAGAGTAAGCACTTTTAAGCAGTAGTAAGCGGGTGTGCGCATGTGTGTGCTTAGCTAAGCGTGTGTGCGCGAAGCTAAGTGGCACTGCGCATGCGTGAGCTCCACGCAAACCAGCGCTAACCCGCTTACAACTGCTTAAAAATGCCTTAGTCACTCTGAATGACAAGGCCTGTAGTCTGCTCAGCAGCAAAATAAAATTCCTCTGTTAGTCTTGAACCCAGGACCTTGGAAACACTAGTCTGTATGACTTACCACTAAGCCATGACTGATATACAAGAACTTTGTGCTGAAAGCAATATATCATAAAATAGTAGGACTGAATGTAAAGGGGTAAAGGGAATATAGGAAGGCTATTACACAAAGCTTTTCTTGTATCTTTACTGGCAATTCTTGTGGAATTGCATTACATTAGTGTGATAAGAGAAACAGCCATGCTAGTAGGTAATAATGTGACAGTAGCACCTTGCAAACCACACACACTATCAGAGCAGGATAAACACTGCCATATTTGAACAGGTAAGAGGCCAGACCTCGCAACTGTGACTGATTTACAGGGATGTTCCTGATTTGCAAACAAATGTTAACTGTGCCCCACTGACTCCCTGTGAAATGTACTAACAGTAGGTAGAAAGGTGTGGAATCCCACACAATGGTAACTCTCAACTACTTAAAAATACACACTACTTGCATGTCAGGAATGGTGTAGTAATACATATGCTCAAAATACCCCACAGTCACAACTGCAGAATATCTGAAATATATCACGGGTGTATCCCACTGATATGTACCATTCCCTGAGGCTGCTAAAATATACACCTGAGAGTATCTGAGTCCTGCAAGTGTCGGAAACTCACAGGCACATCATTCTGTCTGCTGTCACACACTCTGTGAACAGCTGTACAATTGCTTCCACAAGCACACCCTCATGTAGGAGTACAACCCAGAAATATCAAAGGATGTAGCCATCTAATAAAATAAGGACAGTATAGCAGTTTACAAGCACTGCATGTACCTGATATTCATAACTGTTAGTACAAAATACAAGGCCCTACTACTGCTCAGCAGCAAAATAAGATACCCTTGTAGGTGTCAAACCCCACACCTTGGCCTTACCAGACTGCATGCAGTACCACCAAACCACACCAAACATATAAGGAATTGCTGCTGAAAGAAATATATCATGCATTACAAGGAGTGAATGTAAATGGAAAATAGGAAAGCCATAGCAACACATTCCAGTAAAGACACTTAGCAGGCCTTCAAGGAGTGAATGTAAAGACTAAATAGTGAAGCCTTAGCAACAAATTGCAAGAGCTACTGTTGTATACCAGTTAATCCACAAGTCCCACAGGAAAGCACATACTCCCATGTAAACAGTATTAGTATTATTAGGTGTCAGTTAACATACACACTGAGAAGAATGAACTGGAAGAAGCAACAGTCAGGTTTCAGTACAACATGCATTTCAGTGCCTACAACACAGCCTTAGATATGAGAGACATACCAACCTTTACACTCACAGAACAGTGTCCACGCCTACCTAACCTAACATTTTATAGCACTGTCCTGAAATCACAGTGAGAACTGCAATTACCACACAGCAGGCTGCATGCAATTAGTAAATGCTGGCTAACAATTGATGCAGAGGCCATCACATGCACATGTGCGGATACCTACAAAAGCAGCCTGTACTCCCAGTCCACACATGCAATAATATCATTACAGCAACTGGAGGGAGAGAGAGAGAGAGAGAGAGAGAGAGAGACAGAGACAGAGAGACAGAGACAGAGAGAGAGAGAGACCAAAACAAAAAAATAAAAAGGAAAAACCATCAGCAAGCCAGCCAGCAGCAAGCCAGCCAGCAGCAAACCATCCAAAACAGCAGTCAGAAACAAAGGTAATGTAAAGTACATAATCTAATAATCTACATACTGTGAACCCTCCATATGTGTTAGCAGTCTGTATCTATATTTATATGAAGATGTGCATAGGGCAAGGGACATACTGCAACTGTTAGTGAAGGCTGGACATACATATGTAGTTGAAGGTTGCTAACAGTATGCTGCCGTAGGCACAGGGCCAATAGCATACTACCTACCTATGACACAATGCACACACACATGTACCCATTGCAATACCTACTATGTGAGGTGGAATGAGTGTGCCACTGACTGTGTGCAAGGTCTGAAATGGTGTGATTGCTCAGCATGACTTTGTGTCTGTCATGGTAGTGTGTGTCCTTGGTGTGAGTCCAGAGAAAGATGTGTCAGTTATTGGGATACAAACATACTACATTGCCATATGTTGTGCTGTGGTTCCGTGTATATGACTGCAGTGTAGGTAGGGGTATGGCCGCAAAGACTAGGCTGCATTACCATTGAAATTGTAACTGTGCATTGCATGCATTGCATGGGATGACAATATTCCCCATCCATTACCTTAATACATACCCCCAGTGTGAGGTTGTGCATTGGACCTCAAACAGTGTGCTGAGTGCTGGTGTATACTAGTTTGTTGTAAGGAGTGTGGCAGGCACTGTCACACAGTTGTTGGCTGAGCACTGATATGTGGTAATTTACATGTGTATCCGCTGATAGACAGACAGATGCTATATATGGCAGTTCAGTGATATCAGTACAGTAGAGTATTATGTGTGCCATGTTACTTGCTCACATATTTTCCTTTTCCTTCCAGGGCGATGGTGCATCAGCGCAACCCCTGCTATTCGGCAGCAGAGGATGAGGAGATACACCAGAGCATGGTGCGGGATTTTTCAAGACTCTTTTCCCGGACCAGCCAGAACCAGCAGGAGAGGGCTGCACTGTGGCAAGACCTTGTCCGTCGGGTAAATGACATAGGCGTGCATAACTGGACAGACAGACAGACAGATGCTATATATGGCAGTTCAGTGATATCAGTACAGTAGAGTATTATGTGTGCCATGTTACTTGCTCACATATTTTCCTTTTCCTTCCAGGGCGATGGTGCATCAGCGCAACCCTTGCTATTCGGCAGCAGAGGATGAGGAGATGCACCAGAGCATGGTGCGGGATTTTTCAAGACTCTTTTCCAGGACCAGCCAGAACCAGCAGGAGAGGGCTGCACTGTGGCAAGACCTTGTCCGTCGGGTAAATGACATAGGCGTGCATAACTGGACATATGAGCAGGTACGCCATCACTGCAGTGATTTAATTAGAAATGTCCATCAGCGTGCATCTGATATCCACAGGCAACAGCTTGCCAGAGGTGGTGGGGCACATATACACCCCCCCCCTCACCAGTCTGGAGGAGCTCCTCCTAAGTGTTGTGGCTCCAGCCCAACAACAACAACATCCACAGACATGTGTAATGATGGTGGCTGGAGCCACCCAGCATGTGGACATGGAGTGTGCAGGTAGCATGCCATATCTGAAGTTGACTGTTCTCTGCACTGGTAGTTTATGCATGTGTGAGATGTGTACTATGTTTGTAGCTGTTATCCTGGACATTATTGTGCAAGATTTATATTCTCAATATCAGCAGTACACCTGTGAAAGCCAACTGTTGTACTACTGTACTGTATCATACTCACAGTATCAATGGCACAGTTGTGCCCACTGACAATAACCGTCTTATTTGTGCAGGCCCCTCTGGAGTAACAGCAAGGCAGCCAATCCATGCTGGTGAGTGTGTAATAATGATAATAATAGTAATAATACCCTCAAACAGTATTGTTATGTGTTGGATTGCAGGTGTGTTTGTGTGTGTGTGTTTGTATCTCATATACTGAGGAGTGTGCATGTGTGCATGTGTGCATGTGCCCATGTGTGCATGTGCCCATGTGCCCATGTGTGCATGTGCCCGTGTGCATCTGTGGTAATATTGTGTACACATTGTAAACTGTGTTTCCTGTCTTCCTCTCACAGGTTCTGGTGTTGCTCTGGTGGTGTGCAGCAGGGAACCTGAAGCCACTACTGGAGATAGGGATAATGATGATACATGTGTAATGGCACAGGGAGGTGTGTCAGGGTCTGTTGTTGGTCAGCCAATCGACAGTACACAGCAGTCAACCCCATTAATGCGCACAGTCATCCTGCCGATACATCCATTGTCAACAATGTCCTTAGCTGAGGGACAGCATACAGTGGGCATTGACCAGGGTAATGTGGTATCAGTGGCACATGCATCCCCTCACAGCAGCCATGGCCAGAGTCCTGACATGGTACCACACAGGCAGATGTCCAGGGGTTCTCGTGGGAGCATCCGTGGTCGTACTGCCCCTGTCAGACGTGCCCACAGAGGTCTTTCAACCTCAGCTATTTTCCGGGCTGTAATGCAGGCACAGGCACGTATGGAACGGTACACCAGACAGGGTCTAAGGGAGCTTAGAGCACATTGCACTGCTATGAATGACACTATGCGTGACATTGCCGCTGCCATCCGTACTGTCGGCGAGGTCATTGACAGACGTTGGGGGGACACATTAGATCTGTTCCACAACTACATGTCCATGAGCCAGGGCAATGCAGGATGGTTGAGGCATCGACGTGGACGTATGCCAGCAACATCAGCAGCTGGCAGTCATCGCAGATGACAACAAACCCGCAGCCACTCCAATATTGCCAGTACCAGCCCCAGCAATGCTGGGTCTGTGCTGTCATCAGACCGCCCTAGGAGACCACATGCACGTGGCTCTGGACAGTCCCAGCAGGGACATGTGTCCAGTCATCAACCAACTGCTTCTGATGACAGTACCCAGTCTGGCTTAGTACCTGATACTGTCTGTAGCACCCCTGCCAGGCACAGGTACCGTGTCCATGGCCAGAGACAGTGATCTGTATGACCTGGCAGGTACAGTCTGTGGCTGTCCACAAACACCCGTATATGGCAGCCATGAGGTGGAACTGTGTGCATGCATACACACATGCATAATGCTAACACCTAGGACTAACACACACACACACCGCATCAACATTGCCCTATGTTGTACTGTTGTCCCTCACTAACACACACACACATACATGTCGATTGGATGTATCAGTGGCAGACTCAGGCATACCAAGTACACATCCTGTGCATATGATGAAACTGTGCCACCTCCTGCAATCTGTCACATTGATGCAGGAACAGGATAACATGGTGCTGATGCACAGGGTGACTACATAGAACTGTAGTAATATTATCATGTTTCACTTGAAAGAAAGTTACTGTTTGTCGTTTTTGCATTTAAGTTACCTGTAACACATTGCATTTAAGTTACGTGGCACTTGCTCACTAAAGCAATTATATAAGTCAGCACTAAAATATTAAAAGCACTACACCCTCACAAACTCCCCTTGAGTACCTCATTCCCCATTGGCCCTTTTTTTTAATTATAAAGGAATTCCCAATACTATTCTAGCATGTCCAAAGGTCAGTTGTCAATCTCCTCTCCGGTACAGCTGGTGAATCTGGTAATCTTGAGGCAATGTTACAACTGCCTCATCTACACAGACAACCCTCTCCTCCTCCCAACAAATAACAACACATGTGAGGGATGCAACCATATAGCCATAGTGGAGGCTAAGCTCTCTCAACTCAGTATTGGCGAAACCAGTCAGGAGGAGAAGGAAACCACACTCACATAGACCTACCACGACAGCAAACCAAACACATAAACACACAAAAACATACTCAGAGGCTCTAAATAAAAATCTGCCTAAGCAGCAGAGACCTCCAAAGCAGACCCCCAAGCAACCGCTACCCCAAAACAAAACACATGCAACACATAGCTCACAAAGCCAGTGTGCCGAACAGTCACAGCCCTTAAGGCTAAACAACACACCTGATACACTTGTAATAGGTGACTCTATCGTCAGGCACACTGACGTCCCGCTCACCAGGCTGAACAAGGAGAAGGTCACAGTGAGCAGCCTGTCGGGCGCTAGGATCCACCACATAACACAAGCACTCAGGTCACTCCAAGGCAAGTACAAATATGACTCAGTCATTGTCCATGCTGGTGTGAATGACCTGAGACATACCTCCCTGGACTACATGAAAAGAGACATAGAGGAGCTCTCTGAGCATGTAGCCCAGGCCGGTATGACCCTGACCTTGAGTAGCATCTTACCCTCACCAGGAATGATGCCACAATATGAAGACAAGATGATCAATTTCAACAATTGGCTTAAGTATTGGTGTCATTCAAAGGGGATCAAATGCCTGTCAGCCTGGGATGACATGCTCGACAAGCCACAATGCTTCGCTAGGGACGGCTTGCACCTGTCACCCCTGGGCTTTCGGATATTGGCAAAGGCTCTTGCTACCCCATAGTGCCCTTTTAGGCAAGGCTCAAAAGACAAACCCACCTCCATAGGTATCACAAGGGATAAGAAACTAAGAGTAATGCTACTCAACGCCAGAAGTCTAAACCTCAAGATGCACACACTCGAAACTCTCCTTAGCACGGAGAACATCGATATCTGTGCAATAACAGAAACCTGGTTCAAGGCTCCCGAGAGCACCCCAGCACTACCAGGTTATACCTCATACCATGCTTTTTGGCCCCAAAACTTGGACCGAACCACAAAAGGAGGGGAAGTATCAATATTTGTCAAAGATACCCACACCTCCAGGTTGTTGGCACAGCACGAAGCATCAGAGACTATCCATGTGCAACTAACAGTGGGTAAAACTGCCTTCCAGTTTATAGCCTGCTACAGACCACCCTCCCAAACCCAGGAACCCCACTCGGCCTTCCTGAGAACACTGGAAAATATGAAGGTCTCTCTAAACACCATTATATTGGGCGACTTCAACTACCCAAACATAGACTGGGAGCATTACTGTAGCTCCAACTCCCTAGCCCAAAGGTTCCTAGAATTTATAAACTCAAATACTATGGCACAACTTGTTACCACTCCCACAAGAGGGGAAAACATACTGGACCTGATCATCACCAACATGGGGACTCTATGCTCCAGACCAGAAGTGTATCCCTCACTGGTAAGATCAGACCATAAACTAATCTCACTGGATATTCACATCCCGACTCCACCCCCTGCCCTGAAAACCACAGTGAAAAACTTCTCTTAAGCAAATTTCACACTCCTCAAAACCAAGGTGTAATCCTTCAAAGCCCCCGGGCCTGTGGAAAATACGGCCCAGACCGCAGAATACTTTATAAATGCATTCTATGAACACCTTCAGGAATGCATGGATCATGCAATCCCAAATAAAACCAAGACCCAATCTTCCAAAGGCAGACGTCCTGTCTGGTGGACCCCAGCCATAAACAAACTATACAATAGAAGGAGGAAGCTACTACATGATAGAGCAAAATCCCAAAAAGGGAAGGCATCTCTGATCAGTATTAGCAAAACACTACGGGCACTCATAAAATTGTCTAAGGCCAGCTTCGAGAGAAAACTTGCACAGGACACTAAGGATAATCACAAGGCTTTCTTTAGTTATGTTAGGAACCAGGGTGGGAATTCCCAGATATGCTCAGAATTAGTCCAAACTGACAAAGAATACACCAAACCCACAGACATTGCCAACATCCTAGCTGACAGGTTCAGTGCAAACTCCCCCCCCCACCAAAAGGGCAAATATCTATCCCAGCAGAGTACTGCCCCCCTGACATCTCAGATGCTCAGGTAAGAGCTGCCCTCTCCAAAGCAAAAAACACAGCATCAATGAGACCAAACGGTGTCCCGGACTGCGTCCTACATGAACTCCAAGAAGAGCTAAACCCAAACATAAAACTACTGTTCAATCTCAGCCTTACTACAGGATATGTACCCAAAGAGTGGCGTACAGTAACAGTGCTCCCTCTCCACAAAGGTGGTGCCTTAACAGATCCTGGAAACTATCGCCCCATAAACCTGACTAGCTTGGTCTGCAAAGCTATGGAAAGGATCATCATGGACCTCATAAATAAAGATATTGGGGACCTACAGACACTGGATCCTACCCAGTTTGGCTTCGTTAAGGGCAGATCCTGCCTCTTAAACCTGGTTTATTTCTTTGAAACAGTCACCAAGGTTATTGACGAGGGGAAGGTGGTCCACACAGCCTACCTGGACCTCGCAAAAGCCTTCGATACAATACCCCACTCGGGCATTATAGATAAGCTCACCAGCTTAAATATAAACCCCTATGTCACTAGATGGGTTGCAAACTGGCTCAAGGACAGAACCCACATGGTTAGAATTGCTTGAGCCATGTCAGACTCCAAACCAATTACAAGTGGTGTCCCACAAGGCTCAGTCCTAGGACCACTCTTGTTCGGTATATATTTCTCAGAGGTACAGAGCAACATGGAAGGACTGTGTCTGACCAAGTTCGCAGATGACTGCAAACTGGGCACCATAATCGACTCTCCAGCCGACACAAGCATCCTCCAAAAGGGCCTCATAGAAACAGACAACTGGTGCCAGAGCCATGGCCTCAAGCTAAATGCCAAAAAGTGTATAGTCATCCCCTTTGGCAAAAACAAAGTGCCCACAAATGACCACATAGGTGGCAATCCATTAAGTACGGAAGAAGTAATTAGGGACCTGGGGACCCAAGTTGATAGCAATCTCTCATTTGACAACCACGTGGCCAAAGTGGTGAAAAAAACATTTTATATAGCCCACCTAATCATGAAGGGATTCACATCTAGATCAGGGGAGGTCATCATGTCTCTTTACCCATCTTTCATCAGGCCCATAATTGAGTACAATGCCCCTTTTGCGATGTACCTTACCAGACACCTGCAGCAACTGGAAAGACCCCAAAAGTACCTCACCAAGAGGATCAAAGGGCTCAAACAGATGCCATATGCTGCCCGGTTAAAGAAACTCCAGCTCTACTCAGTGGCATACCGCCTGCTCAGAGGCGATCTGTGCCTGACGTATAAAGCCATGTCCAACCTGGAATTAATGGACATGCTGCACCTCAGAAAATCCAAATCCCATCGAGCTACGCACTCAAGAGACTTGAACCACAGCACTGAAATAAATAGGACATGCTGGAGGCACAGATTCATAACCCAGAGGCTCCCTTCACTCTGGAATAAAATCCCAGTCCAGGTTAGGCAGAGTCCCTCATTGACTCTCTTCAAGAGGAATCTTGATGAGTGGATGGGAGATTGTAGGTTTACCCCGGGTATCACTTCTGTGTCACTGTTAGACAGAGGCACAGTATACTAACCTCGAAAAAGGGCATAGCAAAATTAATTTAAAATGGGTGGCAAAAGCCAAACACACTCTGGCTAGGCTTATAAATGCCCTACAGCAGATAGCCTAGTATGAACCTATAAACCTATGTTGTTAACAGTATAGTGTAATGATATCATTGTGGGTATATCCCAGCATGCCTGATGCGTTAACAGTGTGATTGTCATTGTAGTTTTTTATACACCACTATTAATTACAGAAGTGTAATGTCTGCACATCTTTGCATTCTGGTGGTAAGGCTGAAAACACAAACCCACCTACATAGGTAGCACAGGGGATAAGAAAATGGAACTAATGATACTCAATGTCAGACATGTAAACCGCAAGATGCATGCAGTCCAAACTCTACTCAGCATGGAGAATGTTGATATCTGTGCAGTAATAGAAAACAGGTTCAAGGCTCCCAAGAGCACCCTAGCACTACCAGGTTACACCTCATACCATTCTTGACAGCCCCAAAACACGGAACAAACTATGAAAGGAGGGTGAGTCTCAATAAATGTCAAGGATACCCACACCCCCAGGTTGTTGCCACAGCATGAAGCATCACAGACTATCCACATGCAACTAACAGTGGGTTAAACTGCCTTCCAGTTCATAGCCTGCTACAGACCACCCTCCTAAACACAGGTAACCCACTTGGCCTACTTAAGAACACATGAATATATGAAGGTGTCTCCAGACAACATTATATTGGCCAGCTGCATTTACCCACACATAGACTGGGAGCATTACTGTAGCTCCAACACCCTAGGCAAAAGGTTCCTAGAATCCATACACTCAAATGCTATGGAACAACTTGTTACCACTCCCACAAGAGGGGAAAACATACTGCACCTGATCATCACCAACATGTGGACTCTATGCTCCAGACCAGAAGTGTATCCCTCACTGGTAAGATGACACCATAGTGTAATCTCACTATATTCACATACCAACCCCAGCCCCTGCAGAGAAAACCACAGTGAAAAAGTTGTGTAATGCAAATTCCGTGTATTCACATGAGGCAGGCTTCACACATAGGAACTATTTAAGGTCATAGGTACATATCTCTATGTGGCACACACATACCTCATGTGTGCATTGAAATTACTGCTATAATATATGTCATACAATAATAAAAGCAACACCCACCACATATTGACAAACTGTGTGACAAAAACACACGTGGCATTTGTAGGATTCAAACCCCTACCTAACTATGTTATGATACTTGAGGGAGATGCATTAGCGGAGTGCACTATTCACATTACTGGGAGGTTTTTCTTCTCCTGCTATACTTATAGGGTGCTGACATCATCAGTCTTTCAAAAGAGGAATGTACATCATGTAGTGTGTTCTTCCAGTTTCCAAAAGGGACATTTCTTTGCAAGAAAATTGCACACACCCTAACCCCTCCAGCCACATGGATGTGACATTGCAAATTCAACCCCTGGGATCTCCACTGTGTCCCTGCTTGATGAAGGCACAGCACACTAGCCTTAAACAGTGCATTCTGTGACCTGCTTTACAGAGGCACAATAGCCTACTGTACTGGGGAGGCAGACACCAAATACACTCTGGCTAAGCTTATGTATTCCCTAGGGCAAACAGCCTAGTATTGACCTCTACACCCATATGTTTAAGTTTCAGATGCACAATATTTGTTGCTGATAAACTGTTTGCAGGTCTTATTGCCATAGCTTTCCCTGTTTCTATGAACAACTTGTGTATCTGTGGAAGATATTTGAATATGAGAGGGATCCACTATATTACTTATGTCTCTGTTGTCATTTAACTGTGTGCACTGGGCAGATTGCTGTATTGTGGGAGTTTCCTGGCTTAACACATACAAATGTCAGATATGTGTGGCCAACTGCTATACTGAGACATGGCCTAAGTGTGTGAGCATGCCCAGTTCAGGCTTTCCATGGCTTGTTACCTGACATATGTCTCATTTATCAAAGTGTGCGAGCATGCCCAGTGTGAGCTTTCCATATGTTGAGATCTGAGGTCCACCACATTTGTGGTTGTGTGTGAACTTCAACAATATTTCACATTTATAGTTGTGTGTTGGAAGTCATGTTGTGTTCTTGCTGCTCAACTGCTTTGTGTCTGAACCCAACAGGGATTATGCTGTGCCTGCAGGGTTTCCATGGGATAGTTTGCATACAGTTGTCAACATCCTTTCATACTGACCAAACAGTGTAAAATCGTATAGTGTACTGGTTCAGTACTTTCACTGTGGTGGACAGTATCCTGGGTTTCAGTCCTATCACTGCTTTAAATATTCATACTGAGCACACCAGACTGGTTAAGGGCCAGTTGTGCAAATATGACCATGTTGCATTTTGTTCAGCTATGGATCACTTAAACCAGGCTTGTTCAACATTAGTAGTGTATTCTGCAACTTGGGTGGAAATTGATAAACACTAGCTATGTGCCCTAGGCCATTTCTAATGCTAGTCAGTGTGTTTGTCCTTCAACTCACATTTTAACTGGAGTTTGCCATGACATTTTTCAAGGTTAGTATACTGTGCCTCTGTCTACCCGTGACATAAAAGTGATACCCAGGGTAAATCTACCATCTCCCATCCACTCATCAAGATTCCTCTTGAAGAGAGTCAATGAGGGACTCTCTGGCTATCCTGGACTGGGAGTTTAATCAAGAGTGGCGGGAGCTTCTGGGTTATGGATCAATCACTACAGCATGTCCTATTTATGTCAGTGCTGAGGTTCAGGTCTCTCATGTGCATAGCTCACTGGCATTCAGATTTTACAAGGTGCAGCATGTGCATTGATTCCAGCTTGGACATGGCTTTATACATCAGGCACAGACCGCCTCTGGGCAGGCAGTATGGCACTGTGTGGAGCTGCAGTTTGTTTAATCAGGCAACACATGGCATCTGTTAGAGCCCTGTGATCCTCCTGGTGAGGTACTTTTGGGGTCTTTCCAGTTGCTGGAGGTGTCTGCTAAGGTACATCCCACAAGGGCCATTGCACTCAATTGTGAGGCTGATGAAGGATGACTGAAGAGGCACGGTGACCTCCCCTGATCTAGATGTGAATACCTTCATGATTAGGTGGGTATATGATATGTTTCTCTAACCACTACGGCCACATGGTTGTCAAATGCAAGATTTCTATCAACTTGTGTCCCCAGGTCTCTTATTACTTCTAAAGTACTTAATGGGTTAACACCTATGTGGTAATTGGTGGGCACTTACTGTTTTTCCAAAGGGGATGACTATGCACCTTTCTGCATTTAGCTTGATGACATAGCTCTGGCACCAGTTGTCTGTTTCTATGAGGCCGTTTTGTAGGATGCTTGTGTCAGTTGGAGGGTCAGATATGATGCCCAGTTTGTAGTCATCTGCAAACTTGTTCAGACACAGTCCTTCCACATTGGCCTGTACCTCTGGGAAATATATACCAAACAAGGGAGGTCCCAGGACTGAGCCTTGTGGGATGCCAGTTGTAGCTGGTTTGTAGTCTGACATGGCTGCAGCATTTCTGACCATGTCAGTTCTGTCCTTGAGCTGGTTTGCAACCCATCTACTTGAATAGTAGTTTATATTTAAGCTGGTGAGCTTATCTATAATGAACAAGTGGGGTATTGTATGGAAGGCTTTTGCAAGGTCCAGATAGGCTTTGTGGACCACATTCCCCATATCAATGGCCTTGGTGACTATTTCAAATGAGTCAAACATGTTTAAGGAGCAGGATCTGCCCTTAAGAAAGCCACACTGGGTAGGGTCCAGTGTCTGTAGGTCCCCAATATCTTTATTTCTGAGGTTCATGATGATACTTTCCATAGCTTTGCAGACCAAGCTAGTCAGGATTCTGGGGTGATAGTTTTCAGTATCCATTCAGGCACCACCTTTGTGGAGATGGACCACTGTTGCTGTACACTGCTCTTTGGGTACACATCCTGTGGTAAGGCTGAGATTGAGCAGTAATTTTATTTGGTGTTCCATTCTTCTTGGAGTTCATGTTGGACGCAGCCCAGGACACCATCTGGTACCATTGATGCTGTGTGTTTTGCTTCGGAGACGCTGGCTGTTACCTCAGCATCTGCAATGTCAGGGAGCCAGCACTCTGCTGGGATAGATATTTGGCATTTTGGTGGGGGGGGGGGGGGGGATTTTGTACTGAACCTATCAGGCTGGATGTTGGCAATGTGTGTGGGTTTGGTGTATTGTTTGTAATTTTGGAGTAATTCTGAGCATATCTGTGAATTTCCACCAAGGTTCCTACCATCAGTTAAGAAAGCCTTGTGATTATCCCTAGTGTCCTGTACAATTTGTATCTTCATAGGTTCATAGGTTCATACTAGGCTATCTGCCCTAGGGCATTTATAAACCTAGCCAGAGTGTGTGTGGCTTTCGACACCCCTTGGAATGTGAATATTATGCCCATTTAGGGTTTAGTTCACTGTGCCTCTGTCTAGTAGTGACACAGAGATGACCCCCGGTGTAAACCTACAATCTCCCATCCACTCCTCAAGATTTCTCTTGAAGAGAGTCAGTGAGGGCCTCTGCCTACATGGACTGGGATTCTGTTCCAGAGTGTAGGGAGCCTCTGAGTTATGAATCTGTCCCTCCAACACATTCTATTTATTTCTGTGTTGAGGTTCAAATCTCTCGCTCTCGTGGCTTTGATGGATTTGGATTTTCTGAGGTGGAGCATGTCCATTAATTCTGGATTGGACATGGCCTTGTACGTCAGGCATAGATCACCTCTGAGTAGGCGGTATGCGACTGAATAGAGCTGGTGTTTCTTCAGCCAGGCAGCATATGACAAATGTTTGAGACCCTTTATCCTTTTGGTGAGGTACTTTTGTGGTCTTTCTAACTGCTGCAGGTGTCGGGTAAGGTACATCCCAAATGGGGAATTGTACTCAATTATGGGCCTGATAAGAGAAGAGTATAGGGGCACAATGACCTCTCTTGATCTAGATGTGAATGCTTTCATGATAAGGTGGCCAATATAGAAGGTCTTCCTAGCCACCTTGGCAATGTGAGTGTCAAATGAGAGGTTACTGTCAACTTGTGTCCCTAGGTCCCTGATTACTTCTTCTGTACTTAATGGATTACCACCTATGTGGTAATTTGTGGGTACCTTGTTTTTCCCAAAGGGTATGACTATACATTTTTTGCCGTTCAGTTTAAGGCCATGGCTCTGGCACCAGTTATCCGTTTCTATGAGGCCTTTCTGAAGGATGCTTGTGTCCGCTGGAGTATCAATTATGGTGCCCAGTTTGCAGTCATCTACAAACTTTTTCTGCAACAATCCTCCTATGTTTGCTTGCACCTCGGAAAAATAAATGCCGAACAAGAGGGGTCCCAGGACAGAGCCCTGTGGGACACCGCTTGTGACCGGCTTAGAGTCTGACATGGCTCCAGCAATTCTGACCTTGTGGGTTCTGTCCTTGAGCCAGTTTGCAACCCATCTTATGACATATGGGTTTACATTTCAGCTGGTGAGCTTGTCTATGATGCCAGAGTGATGTATTGTGTCGAAAGCTTTTGCAAGGTCAAGGTAGGCAGTGTGAACTGCCTTACCCTCATCAATGGCCTTAGTGACTGTTTCAAAAAAGTCGA
This sequence comes from Protopterus annectens, assembly GCF_019279795.1. NCBI lineage: Eukaryota > Metazoa > Chordata > Ceratodontiformes > Protopteridae > Protopterus > Protopterus annectens. Next base: position 600,836,061 of record NC_056727.1, read on the forward strand.
CCAGGTTCAAAAGGCAAGATCTGCCCTTGACAAAGCCAAATTGGGTAGGATCCAGTGTCTGTAGGTCCCCAATGTCTTTGTTTATGAGTTCCATAATGATCCTCTCCATAGCTTTGCAGACCAGGCTCGTCAAGCTTATGGGGCATTAATTTCCAGGGTCTGTAGAAGCACCTCCTTTGTGGAGTGGGACCACTGTTGCTGTACGCCATTCTTTGGGTACATATCCTGTAGTAAGGCTGAGATTAAACAGCAGCCTTATGTGCGGGTTTAGTTCCTCTTGGAGTTCATGTAGCACGGAACCCGGGACACCGTCTGGTCCCATTAATGCTGTGTTTTTAGCTTTGGAGAGGGAGGCTCTCACCTGGACATCTGAGATGTTAGGGAGGCTACACTCTGCTGGGATAGATATTTCTCCTTTTGGGGGGGGGGGGGAGAAATTTGCACTGAACCTGTCTGCCAGAATGTTGGCAATGTCTGTGGGTTCAGTGTATTTTGTGTCGTTTTGGACTAACTCTGAGCATATCTGGGAGTTTCCACCCAGGTTTCTAACATAAGTAAAGAAGGCCTTGTGATTGTCTTTTGTGTCCTTTGCAATGTTTCTGTCAAAGTTGGCCTTGGATGATTTTATGAGTGATCATGGTTTTTTGCTAGTACTGATCAGAGATGCCTTCCCTTTTAGGGATTTTGCTCTGTCATGTAGTAGCTTCCTCCTCCTGTTGTAAAGTTTGTTAATGGCTGGGGTCCACCAGACAGGACGCCTGCCTTTGGGGAATGGGTCTTGGTTTTATTTGGGATTGCATGATCCATGCATTCTTGAAGGTGTCCGTAGAAAGTGTTTATAAATGATTCAGCGGTGTGGTCTGTGGTTTCCAGTGGCCCAGGGGCCTTGAAGGATACCACTTCAGTCTTAAGAAGTGTGAAGTCGGCTTTTGAGAAATTCTTCACTGTGGTCTTTTGTGCAGGGGGTGGGGGCGGGATGTGGATTTCCAGTGAGATTAATTTATGGTCTGATCTCAGCAATGACAGGTATACTTCCGGTGTGGAGCATTGTGTCCCCATGTTTGTGATGATCAGGTCTAGTATATTATCTCCTCTTGTGGGAGTGGTGACTAGTTGTTCCATTGCATTTGAGTTAATGAATTCTAGGAACCTTTGGGCTAGGGTGTTGGGGCTTGAGTAATGCTCCCAGTCTATGTTTGGGTAGTTGACATCTCCCAATATGATGGTATTTGGAGAGACATTCATACTCTCCAGTGTCTTCAGGAAGGCTGAGTAGGGTTCCTGAGTTTGAGAGGGTGGTCTTTAGCATGCTACAAACTGTACGGCAGTTTTGCCTGCGGTTAGTTGCACATGGATGGTCTCTGATGCTTCGTGTGTTGCCAGTAACCTGGAGGTGTGGGTATCTTTGATGAATATGGCTACTCCCCCTCCTTTTGTGGTTCGGTCCAAGTTTTTGGTCCGAAAAACATGATATGAGGTATAACCTGGTAGTGCTGGGGTGCTCTCAGGAGCCTTGAACCAGGTTTCCATCACTGCACAGGCATCGATGTTCTCCATACTGAGGTGGGCCTCGAGAGTGTGCATCTTAAGGTTTAGACTTCTGGCGTTGAGCAGCATTACCCTTAGTTTTTTTCCACTTGTGTTTTCTAGGGAGGTGGGTTTGTCTTTTGAGCCTTGCCTAAAAAAGGCACTATAGAGGTGGCAAGAGCCTTGGCCAATATCTGGAAGCCCACGGGTGACAGGTGCAAGCCATCCCTTGTGAAGCAGCGTGGCTTGTCAAGCATGTCATCCCGAGCAGGCAGACATTGGATCCCCTTAGAATGACACCAGTAATTGAGCCAATTGTTAAAGCTGATCATTCTGTGTTTGTACTGTGGCATCATTCTTGGTGAGGGTAAGATGCTGCTCAGGGTCAGGGTCATACCAGCCTGGGCTACATAATCAGAGAGCTCCTCTATGTCTCTTTTCATGTAGTCCAGGGAGGTACGTCTCAGGTCATTCACACCGGCATGGACAATTACTGAGACATATTTGTACTTGCTGTGGAGTGACCTGAGTGCTTGTGTTATGTGGTGGATTCTAGTACCCAACAGGCAGCTTACTGTAACCTTTTCCTTGTTCAGTCTGGTGAGCAGGACATCAGTGTGTCTGACTATGGAGTCACCTATTACAAGTGCATCAGGCATGTTGTTTGGCCTTAAGGGCTGTGACTGTTTGGCACACTGACTTTGTGAACTATGTGTTGCATGTGCTATGTTTTGAGGTAGTGGTTGCTTGGGTGTCTGCTTTGGAGGCCTCTGTTGTTTTGGTAAGTTTTAATTAGAGCCACTGGGAATGTTTTTGTGTGTTTATGTGTTTGGTTTGCAGTTGTGATAGGTCTATGTGAGACTGGGTTTGTGGTGTGTGTGGTTACCTTCTCCTCCTGATTGTTTTTGCCAGTACTGAGTTCAGAGAGCTCAGCCTCCAGTTTGGCTAAATAGTTGCATCTCTCACATATATTTGTATTTGTTGGGGGGAGGAGGGGGTTGTCTGTGTACATGAGGCAGGTGTAACATTGTCTCAAGATACCCAGATTCAACATGTTGTAGCTGGCCTTAGAGGAATTTATGTGTGGCCATATTTTTTACCATAATACTGATCAGTGATTACTTCCCTTTTTGGGTTTTGCTTTATCATGTAGTAGCTTCCTCCTTCTCTTGCATGGTTTGGTAATGGCTGTGGTCCACCAGGCCAGATGCCTGCATGTATGGGATTGGGTCTTGGTTTTATTTGGGATTACATAATCCATGCATTCCTGAATGTGTTCATAGAATGCATTTATAAAGGGTTCTGAGGTCTGGCCCATATTTTCCACAGGCACAAGACCTTTAATGGATTCCACCTCAGTTTGGAGGAGTGCAACATTTGCTTTACACATGTTTTTCACTGTGGTTTTCTGCCCAGGGACTGTGGTCAGGATGTGAATATCCAGTGAGATTACTCTATGGTCTGATCTTACCAGTGAGGGATACACTTCTCATCTTGGGCATAGAGTACCCATGTTGCTGATTATCACATCCAGTATGCTTACCCCTCTTGTGGGAGTGGTAAGTTGTTCCATAGCATTTTGGTTTATGAATTCTAGGAACCTTTGGCATAGGGTGTTGGAGCTAGAATAATGCTCCCAGTCTATGTTTGAGTATTTTCAGTCACCCAATATAATGTTGTTTGGAGAGACCTTGATATTTTCATGTGTTCTGAGGTAGGCCATGTGCGGTTTCTGGAGTTAGGAGGGTGGTCTGTAGCAGGCTCCTAACTGGGAGGTAGCTTTAGCCACTGTTACTTGCCCGTGGATAGTCCATGCTGCTTCTTGCTGTGGCACCAACCTGGGGGTGTGGTTATCCTTGACAATTATTGATAGTCACCCTCCTTTTGTAGTTTGTTCCATGTTTTGGGGCTGTAAAGCATGGTATGAGGTGTAACCTGGTAGTGTTAGGGTGCTCTTGTGAGCCTTGACCCAGGTTTCTGTTACAGAACAGATATCAACATTCTCCATGCTGAGGAGAGTTTGGACTGCATGCATCTTGCAGTTTAGACTTCTGGCATTGGGTAGCATTACTTCTAGGTTCTTATCCCTTGTGATACCTATGGATGTGGGTTTGTGTTTTGAGCCTTACCTATTCAAGGCACGGTGGGGGTGACAACAGCCTTTGCCAGTAACCAAAAGGCCAGGGGTGATAGGTGCAAGCCATCTGTAGCAGGTGGAGCATCGTGTCTTGCTCAGCATGTCATCCCAGGCTGACAGGCATTGTATCCCCTTTGACTAAAAGCAATACTTCAGCCAATTATTGTAATTGATCATCTTGTCTTCATATTGTGGCATCATGCTTGGTGAGGGTAGGATGTTAGTCAGGGCCATCAAGTTTGCATATACTACATGGTGTTACATTGCTTAACACATGGCAGTCATGCCTCAGGTGGTGCTGCAGGGCTGTCTATGTTGGATGCACATACTACACTCCCTGTACATGTTTGAAAGCAGGTTGTGTCAACTTAGGCATCCCTTTTACTATATGTGTGAGTCAGAGAGAGGTATAATTTCCAGGGTTCCTACTGAGCCAGTGTATGTGCTATGTGTTGCCTCTTTGCCAAGGCCAAGGCATACTGGGCATGCCTCCTTCTGCCTACTGGGGCAGGCTCAGGTTGTTTCTCCTCCGAGTCATGCTCTGCCTGTGATGGCCTTGGCAATGGTGGGGGGCTGTTTGGCCCAGCCCCATGCTGGTCCTGCTGCAGCTGTTTTCACAGAATCATATTATGTAGCATAGCACATACCATGACAATTTGGGTACACGTAGTTGGTGAGTACTGCAAGGCTCCACCAGATGTGTCCAGGCACCGGAACCATGACTTGAGCAACCCAAACACACGCTCGATTACATTTCATGCTTGTGCATGTGCCTCATTATGGCGTTCTTGTTCAGGTGTGTGTGCTTTTCTGATGGGTGTCATTAGCCACGGCTCCAGTGCGTAGCCAGCATCCCCCACTAAGTGACCATGTGGGATGTCCCCATTGGCAAATGTCTGGTACAGCTGCGTCAAATGCCAGATATGGGAATCATGGTAGCTTCCAGGGCAGCCAGCACACACATTCATTATTATGCCCTGGGCATCACACACGACCTGGCAGTTGATGGAGGGGAAGCCCTTGCGGTTAATGTAGGCCCTATCCCGCTCACCAGCTGGTGCTTTGATGCATATATGCGTGCAGTCTATTGCACCCACTACCTCAGGGTATTCCGCTATTTGCTGGAAGAGACGCATATTGCTGGCCAATGGCCAATACCTCACGGGAATTGGGGAAATATACATGATCACCGACATGTGCTGACATGGCATCCAGGAACTGGTGCAGTGCCCTGGGTGCTGATGCCTGTGATATCCCCATCATATCACCAGTTGGTCTCTGGAAGGTACCAGTTGCTAGTATTCTTAGGCCAACACATACCTTGTTTTCCACTGGGATGGGTTCCCCTCTGTTGGTTCTGTGTGTGAGGCGTGGCCTGCACAGCTCAACAATTTGCTGTAGGAGGTCTCTGTCCACTCTATAGCGCTCCACTATCTCCAGCTCATGTAACCCCTGGTAGGTGACCCTGGGCCTATACACTCTTCTCCATCTCCTCACTGTGGGTTGTCCAGTAGCATTTGCATAGTCACCACCCTCAGCATGTTGCATATGTCTCCTTATAACAGCTATGGCAGCCCCTAGCATTTTTGGTCTGAGTGAAGCTTTTTCACTTTTCACTTCTAATAGCTTACTCCTCTGTTGCAGTGTCTCTTGAGAGAAACATACTGCACTGTTGCTTGCAGAGTTTTAAGTGCTGGGCTGGGCTACTGTTCTGCCTGTGTAATTGCCTGTTTCTGATTGTTTTCACCTGCTAGCTCTGCCAGTATTCCCTGCTAGCTTCCTACTATTTCTTCTGCTTCCTTTTTCCTTTCTGTTTCCTCAGGGGGGAGCAACGAGCATACAAGTGCAAACACGCTCACAGCAGCTAACACGCGTGCACATATGCTTAGACGGACTACAATCTGCTTATTCGGGTTAAACCACGCGCACACTAGCACAAACAAGCTTACAGGTCTTTATACAGGCTCCTACATGCTTACTCCAGCTTAAACACGCGCACTCACGTTTACACGCGCGCACTCTATCTTACTCGTGCCTCCCAGCGTGCACACGTGCGCATGCACGCCCAGCAAGAAACTTTGGTGTTATCCATAGTGTACACCTTCCATTTCTTGGCTTTCCCATGCCTACTTGTTGACACTCCTCTTTCCATGATGTGTGACTGACATCTTTCACATGCCACTGTGCTCCAATGAGCTTCATTTCTTTCATACATACCCCCCTGTGATGTCACCTATCTCCTACTCTGTTACTCCCCCTTATCCTACTCCTACACTCCAGGGAATGTGCTCATTTGCTATGTGACAGTGTGATTCACTATCCTACCACTCATTTACATAGGATTGCCTACTAATGCTTAGTTACATGTCTTACACTCAGCTTCCCCCCTTAGCAACCCCTACTCGGTGGCCATGTTGTTTTCAGCCTGCTATTCCCATACATTGTAAATTCATGGGTTTTAAATTTTTATTTTTCTGTTTTTTATAGCGCAGCCCGTTTGTGCGGCGCTGTGCTATGTTTAAACATCGGCCGAAAAAAAAAAAATTTATTTCATTTTTGCATCGGGGTATGTTGCCAGTGGCCACATATTTGGCCATTGGCATGCTGCCTGGAACATATGCAACCTTTATTTGGAGCTGACAAGTCTCCATTGTGTTATTTGCAAAACGGTACCCAGTTGTCAACTGAGTACATTTCTGCAGATAACACGGCTCTTACACGGGCAGGTTTCTGCTTCCTGGATCACGAAATTACCTCATTTGCATGCCTTTCGGCTGCGAGGTAATTAGCATATCCACGCCCTGTCCGTGTAAGAGCCGTTTTAGGTGCTCTCTTACACGCAAATACAGGCTGTTCCTGGATAGCGATGGCTGCATGGAGTCTTACACTACTATTAGACTCCGTGTAAGCCATCGTGAATCCTGCCCAGTGTTAAAAAATACATGCAGGATTTTTGTGAAACTGTTGATAATATTGTGAAAGTTTTAGAAGATTGAAACCAATAGAATGAAGGGTGAAGGTAGGAAGCTGTTCTGAAATATGAAAAAGTATAGTGAAACACTTGCCAACTGTTATTTTTATGTCTGGTCATAGACAGACATTAAGATATGCTGGCCAGCCTAAATCCTTTCTTTTGTGGGACCTTTTCTCATTTAATTAATGATTATAACAAGGTGCAGTGTAACCTGGAAAGAGAGAAAGGACATAAAGTTTGTGTGCCTGAATGCAGGTTGTATAAAAAGGGGACACTTTTTGAAGGATTGTCAAAAGCAGATAGTAAATAATGAAAAAGAAGGGGAAAGGGAAGAAAACATACACGAGGAAGGGCAACACAAATTCTGGGACAGAGTGTGAACACTAGGTGAAGAAGAAAATGTGGAAGAGAAAAAATGTGGATTAGAAAATGATGAGAATGCATGCAGGAAAAGAGGTCAGGAGAAGGGAATGATACTACTATTATTTTTTTTTATTCTATCCATTTAGAATTCTGATTCTGAAATTGAAGAATTATTTGTTATATATTATATATATATATATATATATATATATATATATATACACACACACACACACACACACACACACACACACACACACACACATGTGTATTTGGCTATATCTATCTATGTACATATATATATTTGTCATTCCATCATTCCATTTAAATTCTTGCAGTTCAGGGGATTATACATACAATATTTGAATATACAATGGGAACCCCCAGGGACAGCTGAGCCAGTTTTACTTAATACTAAGCAACTGTGGAAAGAAAAATGCACCATCGATAGTGGAGAGAGAAAGAGTGGGGGTGAGAAAGAGACAGACAGAGAGAGACATAGAGTAAGGAACAAAGAGGCTGGAAAGTCAGCAATAAAGGTAGTGCAATATAATGATTAATGAAATGGCAACTAGAATGCATTTAGAAATGTAAAAAGCCAAGTAATTCTTATTCTTTGGAGTACTGTGTAACAGTCTGGGCTTTTACAGTGATCTATGCACAACACTTGTGTTATCTTTCCCTTGGCTCAGTTTGAATCTGCATCTCACTCAAAAGTTATTTATATTACTGACTTCTGCAATGGAGTAACACGATCATTTGAAAAGAAAACCAAAATGACCTTTGAAGTCCTTAAAGCATTCCTCATTCACCTAGAGATAAGTTAAAAATAATAAACTACATTCAGCTAAGAAACAGAAATATGTATGTCCTTCTTAGAATCTTGCCAAACCTTGGAATTTCACTTCAGAAGGAGTTTCCAGAATATATGATTTATTTAACTACAGCTGATAGTTGCTTACACCATCTCACTGGCTGAACTCTAAAAGACACTAATCTGTTGTGGGATGCAATATCAGTTGCTTGCGTCATTACTGAATTGAAGAACTATGCTGATATAATGTTGCCAATACTTTAAAGTGAGGGTGGGGATTATTCTTTCAGTTAAAAACTATAAAACACAAAAATATCTTTCCCTACCAAGTGCCCCATATGGACTGAAATAAATCCATATTTTTTTCTAACTGCTGCATGTCAAGTTTGAGAAAACAGTATTTGGCAATAACATTTTAGCTGAAATTTATGAAAGATAAGCCAGCACATTTTTTTAATTAGTAGCAAGGCAATCCTGATAGAATATTTAGTTCATTTATAAGAGATAAGAATGGATAAAATAAATGGCCTTGCTAATGATCCTACTTCGTTCAATTAGATATAGATGGGTTTCAAACACAGGCCATCTGTTTCATAGCACAGGACCTTTCCTATAGTGTTACAGAATGCTGATACATGGTCATGCTGGTCAGTATTCTATCTAATGGAGTTACAGTTCTTCTTTTCCTAAAGCCCCATTTTCTAATTCACTTTTCAAACATTTTATGAATTTTTATGAATGCAAAATGGAGGCAAGAGTGCGATTTAAAGACAGTAGCCATATTATTTTAAGGTTATTAGTTTATCTGAACAGTATATTCCCCAAACATGAAAAGCTACAATGTAGAAAATTTGTATAAGGTTCAGCCTCTAACACATATGACACACTGTAAAATATGGAAATTTGGGTGGGGGAGCAGGTATTTGGAAACAAACAGTGTACTGCATTAGGGAAAATAGTTCAGTAAGCAGTGATGCACAGGGAATGATCAATTCAGAGATATATGTAGCATGACCATGCTTCCAGGAAAAATAGTACAGTATGTGTTGCATTGAAATGACTGCATAATAACATGTAGATGAGTGACAATCTGTTAATGAGAGCCATTGCATATGCAAATGGTGAAATCAAACAGGCTGGGACAATTCAGAAACATATAACATTTGCATAATGAGTTTTATCAGCTTACCCATGCAACATTATTTAACTCATGCTAAGATGCTTGAAATAACATTTTCTTTAATAGGTCAGCATACGTTATTGACTGTTTTGGAAGCCAGTATCTACAATGTTGTGTGCCACTGCCATCCATGTCACAGAACAGTCCATTAATGGATGACATGCCATTACCTCTGTGACGATATGAGGTATTGCCATCCATGCTAGGGAGAATAGGGCAGAGGATGTGTAACATATCCCAGTATAGTTAGCTGGAGTTTTGTAAATAATTTTGTGTCATTTGACTATCACACTGACTTGCACAGATGCTTGTGTTAACAATGTATCAACAAAGTATTTATAACTGATTACACGTTTATGTTTAAACAAGGAATTCTGGAAGAGAACAGTAGACATTTTTGAAATTGTTCTATAATTTTCAAATACTGCAGTAGATCTTAGCAAACCTCTGAGTATTGTACCAGAGTCAGGTGATCAAATGTGATGTAATTCCAGAACCAGCACTGAGAGGATGGAGCTCACACAGCAGCTTGTTTTGTTTTGTTTTCTTTGGAACCTGATATAAAAATGTATGACAGTTATCACAGTTCAGTTAGTTGAGTTTAATTGAGTTAGAAGCTCATCAACTTGCCTTGTAGACGTAAACATGTCAGCATCCTATCTTGCCTTACCATATTAATTAAGTCTTGTGGCACCGTAGTTACCTTATAGTCTGGGCAGAAGGGGTACATTTAGTAAATCTCTACCAGCATTCCCCAGGAGTGTGTATGTGTGTGTGTGTGTGTGTGTGTGTGTGTGTGTGTGTGTGTGTGTGTGTGTGTGTGTGTGTCTGTGTGAAAATCAAGTACCCAGGTGTTGGTGTGTCAGCTACTTGGAATTGGGACACAGTGCTCCAACGTGAGTCTTGTTTGGGATCTGGATAGACAGAGAGTCTGGTCTCAGGTCTGGAGCATGTTCCCTGTGTGCTCTTGTGGGAAATTGTGCTTGGTGCAGAGAACTGCATCTGAAAATACTGCATAGAGTCATTCCTGCTTTTAATGACCTTGTCTTACTGGTGAGGACGGATGCTCCTTGATTACTGGTCCAGGGTAGAGAGGCAGTAACAACCTCCATAACTGGGACATAGTTCACTAATACTATATGGACAGGGACATCATATGGGAGCTTGTAGGCATGCAGTATTCTTACATGGGATCATGGAGGATATATAGACTTCCTATCCTACTGGACAGAAAAAGTCTGCGTAGCATTAGCCATTCTTGCTGTGGGGACCTTTCAGCAATGGACTAGAGACATGCTAAGAGTTTTGTAGGCCTCAGCCTCACAAATCCCACACCATTTCCTAGACATGATGCTGATGCATGTGGGGAAGTATGTTTGGTTTCAATGGACAGTAGAGGACAGAAACACCACTATGTGCATATTTTATGGAATAGCCAATTCATCTGAGGTCCTGGCACCCACTGAATGATACCAAGCCCACATTTGTTCCATATTGTATATGGTATAACAACTGGAATGGATTTCACTCCATCAACTAGCAGGCATGTGTATGTGCAGTGGGTATTACCTACTGGGTATTGTGTACAATGTGCCTGTGCACCATCTAGGCAATTCTCATGAATACCACATCTTATTTTAGTTTATTTATTTATTTTCATGTTGTTGACTGGGTTATCTTTACTTGGCAGGGACCATTTTCAGAGGGGACCTTGAAGAAAAGCAGTATAATCTGTGTGACACATCATATAAATGAAGTATATAACAGTTATTAGACCTAACTACTTAAACAAACTCATATCAAAATGTATCACCTTAACCAACACTTTCTTCAGCTTGCGCTTAGACTTCTTTTTAATTTCCACAATAACCTAGTGAGTAACTTCTAACATTCTTTTAATAGACAGTTAAGCAACAGTGTTACAACTGTCTTGCAGGACAGAATTGACCATTTTGCTTATATGGATAATAACAGTAAATTACATACATGGATACTTACAGAAATTACATTACTGCAAGAAGTAGATTGAATAATTACAGACTGTCTGCACCTCACTGCGCTTCACAGAATTTAACCACATACAAGGTAGATCAGGTAGAGTAGATAGGTACATACTGGCTGATTAGGTAGTTGATTGTTGACTGTAGTTCGCTTATTATATCCTCATTTTCAGTGCATAATGCTTTGTCCACTGTCTATCAAGTAAATGCTTGCACATTTTAATATGTGTATCATTCTCCTTGTCACTCACTACACAATGTATTTTAGAAGCAATCACTATGATAATATTGCTATGACTTCTGTACTGTATAACACAAGATACTTCTGCTCAGTATCTGATATCAACTGTGCTTGTGTATAATATTGTAAGGTTATTATGCTCTGTATTTTGTACTGACTGTGCCTTAGAACATATTATGTCCTGTCCGTTACTACTATACTTAGTATTGTGTATGTACTATGTTTCTGTGCATTTCTGTATGTGAGTCATGACTGAAAGGGGTTTGCAGAGCAGTTCAGTTACCCCATTAACAAAGCTTTAAATTACAAAAAAATAAATAAAATGTATACATGGGATTTCCAAAGTACAAAATACAACTTCACTCATGCAACATAAAAATGTCTATGATTTCAGCACAGAATTCCAACAAAAAAGCAGGAAAAAGTAATACAAATCAATTATCAAATATATTTCTTGCATACTGTACTAGAAGTAGTAAACATAGTAACACAAATAAACCAAATGGATTTTTTTTTAGAAAAGGGGTAGGAAATTACATAGAAAAAATGTGAATTGTGGGAACCATACATTCAGGGGAGGAATGAGGTTTAAAAGAAGGCAGGATTTAAATGAGCTATATAATGTTTGACTGACAATGATTGGGCAGATTATAACTGATATATAATGCATGCAACTAACATCATGTCAATATGGTGTGTGATGTATAATGCTTGCAACTAAGATTATGTCATTATGGTTTGTTTTCATTTATACAAATGTATGATTTTCTATGTCATAAGTGATAATTTAATAAAGATGTTTCTTGTTAAAAAAATTATATCTGGCATATCTTTCAAACATGTGAAGTATATATGAATTTTTGCAGGAGTACTTTCCACAGGGTCAATCAACTAGCAGGTGCATGGCATGCCAACTTTGGAGGCAATGAAGGCCTGGTCCTATGAACAGAGACAGCAGGTCACTCATAATGTTGTTTGCTTTTGGTGTTGCAGGTGACACCAGATATGTCTTGGAGCTGTGGCTGATGGTGGAGGAGATAGTTTGCAAAATTACACGGGGGCAGAAAAAAACCATCATTGAACATCTTCTCATACAATGAAGTCCAGCTTATGTTGCCTGGCATACCTCTGAACTTCTTAGCATAAGAAATCTGGATGAATCCTAAAATAATGGGGACACAAAGGCCCAAAAATAGGGACAGATTTTAAAAACTGCACTTATAAAATATAGGAAGTTGCTAGATTAACATGATTTGTGTTTGCATGCATTTTCTGAAGGATATGAAGTCTGAAACTCAAATGTATGCTATTATTCATTGACTTCAATCCTCATTGATTTGCTAGAAAATCACAAATTTTATGAGGAACAGACCAAAAATATAAGACAAAAATATGGACATTCTGCAAAAATCTGGACAGTTGAGACATATGCTACCTGGATATATTGACTGGTGTGCTTCAGTATGCTCATGAGAAGCACAGCAAGATATATGAAGAGTGTCACATGCTTTACAACATGGTGCTATGAAAACTGTTAGAGCAGGGGAAGACCACAGCACTGGCTGACATACTGTGTCAGCAGCAGAAGAGGAGCTGCATGAAGAGTCATCAAAGGATGCAGGTGCAGCAGACCCCATGAGAAGCCGAAGCAGGCCCAATACATCACGACATTAGCTAAGAGGCAGTGTCTGGTCCACAACTATAGGCCATGACAAGACAAACACAGAACTAATATTAATGCATGTATTAACATATTCAAGCTATGCAGTACAGTGCATTGACTATCCACACTATGCATCAGACATTCCCATACCCACATTAGCTGGAGGCATGGGCAGGGCACACTCATCATCATTTTCACAGCATAGGTGGAAAGGTGATAGTTGCACATATGGTAAGCAGACATATGGTTAGGAATTGCAGGGTGTCACAGATCATGTCTTTGGGTGATGGGGTGGAACTTCCAAGTGATGGAATGCTGGCTAGTGCACAATATGGCAGCTCTGTAGTGTCATATTAGGAGGAATGTGGTCCAAAAGATGTCAAAACATGTTGGTTGTGCATGTGGGTATGCCACCATGGTCTCTGCTGTTTGGTTCTCATAGTTGGATGGCAGCCAGTAAGTCATGATCAGTTATAAGCGCATGTTAGTCAGGTGACACCTGCATAGGAGTGGGCTGGTGTTCAACAGCAGGGCCATGAGTGGGATTCCTAGTGGGATGTGCTCACAATGGAGAAGGATGAGTGTAAGGCATATCCAGTGAATGTCTACAGCCAGGGGTGGAGGCCAGAATGGAGTTAGACTAACATTGCTAACATCCAGTAGACTGTCCATGGCTACAGATGGAGGCATCCATGGAAAGTGTGGATATCTGTGGCTTGCCATTTGTCATCTGTGTTTAAACAGCTGTGCATACCTATAGAGCAGAATTGTTCCACACACATTGTCTAGGGAAGGCAGTTCCCAGCAGTCACAGGGATACAATAATGTCTGCCACGTAAGCTGACATTGTCCACATTCCCTCTCACATTCCCAACAGCCACAGGGACACAATAATGGTTGCCAAGTAGCCTGACATTGTCCATATTCCATCCCACATTCCCAGCAGTCATAAGGACACAATAATGTCTGTCAAGTATGCTGAGATTTTCCATATTCCCTCCCATATTCCCTGAAATCACGGAAGGTCTTCAAGCAGGCAATGCAGCACACTGAGCATTTCTGATATAGTCTGATTAACATCTGTCTGTGCTGTGTCTGAATGACAGCCCTGTGCATCCATTTATTGATGCTAAGGGTAACACACCATGAAATATTTAAGCCTCATAGTACCAATGGCTGGCAGCATGTCTGTTCCGACTGAAGTGTTTTGCACATCAGAAACAGCATGGCCCTCTGATGCTGCCTGCAGTGGTGTTGACTGTGTGTGTTAAATATGGGGCTGACAGTGATAGGATGACTACATTAAACTCAGGTGATGCTATAGGTCCATCCATCCTGGACCTCTACAGTCCTTTAGCAATGGAAAAAGAAAGTGTTTCCTAGTGTTGCTGACAGTGTCACTGTGTTCTCAAACTGTGCTATGAGCACAGTGCTATCAACACCAGCCTCTACAAACACACTTACATCAAGCATGTACTGACTTGTAGTGCAGGATTCTCTTCCAGTGGATCCTGTGAGAGCAAACCGATAACATACTAGTGTGACAGCCAGTACATGTGTGACTCCCACCACAATCCAGCAGACAGAAAGTTACATGCAAACAATATACATAGTCTATGGACACATATATAGCTTGTGGTGCCAGTTGTTTCCATTGCAGGCCCAATGCCCTTGGGTGACAGAAGTATGTAATAGTGTGTCTGAATCAACTGAGCAAAGTTTGTAAGCAATGTAGTCTTGGAATGGCATGTGCCACTACTTACCTGCTGCACACCCCACAAACACTTGGGAAGTCCTACCTTGTGGTGTAAATGGTCTGCGTTGCAGCCCTGCTGTCCTTGATTAATACAGATAATGATGGGCATATGTGAGAAAACCAGGCAGACATGCTAGACAATGTCTTAGAGTAATGGCAAGATCCACTACTCACCTGGAGTATCTCAAATAAATACTTGGTCAGTCCTGTACAGCAAGGTTTCGACATCTGATATATCATGGTATGAGTGTTTTCCCAGTGTCACCACTGAAGGGCAGTGGGAATTTCTCAGTGTCTGGGAGCAGCTACTATGCTGAGATGCATCCTCAGTGATCAACCTGTTCCTAACTATGTCCTGGGCCTTGGTCTTGGCTCAAAGGATCATGTCAGTGACTCTGTAATACATCAACACCAATGTTCTATTGTGACCACCAACTGCATTGAAGGTCCACACCAGTTCCTGTCACACTTGATCTGGGAAGTCCTTATCTGCTCAGTCTCCTGTGTGGTAAACTTTTCATGTGTTACTGTTCTACATTGTCATGATAGGTCAGCTGTATCATGCAGATTAGTGGGAGTATGCAGTACCATGCATGTCAGCTAATACCATGTCATGCTTTGGCAGCAGTGAGTATGTGAGGCCAGTGTGCTGTACTTTGCACCAGTACCAAAAATACTGGAGGTGTGCCCATTGTACTCGAGGCACATCATCCCCATTAGCCTGCCCTACTGTGTCTGGGACCTGTGCAACATTGTAAATACAGTCACACAGCAGGACTGGGACTCATCCTGCCATTTCCCTGGATTTTCATTGGTTTCATACCCCTTCACAGGACCATGACCTGTCCTGCACCTCCTCATAACCCGTCAGACCCCCATCATGGCCACACACTCAATGTGCCATTATATGACAGAGTGTGTACAGCAGCCAGCCATGTATTCTTGAGTAGTGACTGTAATGGTGGCATGCTTTACCAGTAATACTATCTGCCAGCATTTTCACTATATGTCAGATAGCTACTTTCTTCAGTATTCTTTGTTGTTCAGTGAAATGTGGTCTCATGCGAAATGGTAACCCCTACCTTTTTATCCTACTACAAGAGGACTTATAGCACAACTATTATGCTAATGAGGTGATTTAAAATGATTGCCTTGGAATCATTATCATCACTGTTCCAAGCTATGGGGCTTGATCCAGCTTATGCTCCAGACCTAAGATGACATATGGGTGCTCATGCCCTGCCATGCTACTACACATCTGCATTGCATTTACAACTGTTATCATCAGACTACCCAGCTACCAGTCATGGCCACGTTTGAGCATGTCAGTCACATAAGATGTGCATACCTTGGGAACCTGGCCACCCAGCTGTCAAACTTCCGTGCACTAATGACTATATGCATTCTGCTACCACAGATTTGCATTAAACTGTTGTGGTGCTTTTCCATATCCAGCCCATGGTGTCAACAACATTTGGCATTGCATCCCAGCTATAATTTTTGCTCCTAGACTTGACCTGGTGAGTGAATATGGCTTCAGCAGGATCTGACCCAGGCAGGGTTTCTATAGGATCAAGATTCATACTAAAACAAGCAACAGGGAATTCTGCCAAGGTAAAGGTTCAGGAGTATCTTTCTTTAATAATTCTAACAAAGCTTTACCACTTTTGCATGGTCAGAAATCCATTGTCAACAGTAACCTGTTAAACCCAGAAAAGCTTTTAGCTGCTTTAATGTAGTAGAGTGTGCTGCAGTTTGGATCACAGCAATACGTAAAGGCAAAAATCTGTCTAGTGCCGTCTCAAATAACATGCCCTAAGTATTTCCACAACTGCAATTTGTTTTTAGTGTCTAGTTTACAACTGTGTACAGTTCTTGAAGCTAAAAGCAAATCATCTATGTACTGAATCAAAGTAGACGCACACAAAAATTTAATCTTATCCAATTATTTCTTCATTTCTCAAGAAAAAAGGATGCAGTAATCTAGTCCAAGTATACTGCTATACTTTATAAGTAAAAGCAAACAGGCATTGGCTGTTTGGGTGTATAGAAAGAAGAAGGCAAATCTATCACTGAGAAGGTGGTGGTGTCTGAAGGACAGAACTCAGTACTGTTGCAGGGTTAGGAACAGCTGGAAATGTTGTCACTTCTACAGCATTCACTGCATGTAAATCTTGTACAAACCTATGTCTACTTTCTCCCAGTTTCTTAACAGGTAAAGTAGGAGAACTACAAGGAGTGAGAGTCGAGACAATGATACCTTGCAACAAGTCAGAAGTAACAGGTTTGATTCTTTTCTCTGCCTCTCCCAATAAAGGATTCTGAACTACCATAGGTAGGGGCTCACAAGGTTTTAATATTATAGACTCGTTCTGCATCTTTTATGAGCCCTTCCTCATTGTCATGGGTAGTTCAGAGGTGTGGAGGGATAGGGATATGATTTAATTTCTACAAACCAGCATTTTCTGCTTTTTGCTCTGCTGTTATAAAGGCAAAAAGGGAATCTTCATCTGAAAAGATAGTATTTGAATATAATCCTAAAATTCATTAGGAACATCCTAAAATACACCATCGGGTGTGCAATAAACAGTACATCTACATTTAGATAGTAAATCTCTGCCTAACAGGTTTAAAGGAACTGAATTTTCTACAATAAAAGCATGCTGATCTTTTAGCAGACCAATCTGAAAATAAAATAGGTTTAGCTTTTGGATAATCTAAAGGAATTATGAACACACCCACACCCTGAATTGTGTGTTCAGAAAGTGGAAGGTGTTCGACATTTGCCAAGTAATCATAGCTCTATTAGCTCCTGTATTTGCAAGAAATGGGACAGATGTATTTTTGCACTGTAACATTGACAAAAGGACCATCTTGATCAATTGATACCAAGGGAAATAACTGTGGTTCCTGTTCATGGTGGTCCAAATGAATTTCCTGCCACACCAGTTGCTGCCATGAAGTATTCCACAAAAGATAGGTTTCTTTTAAGTTGCTGTGGTATTTGAGTATTTGTTGAATTTACTTGCTGTCCGGCTAGTGGATATTTCTTTTGCCAATGGCCACTTTGACCAATATTAAAACAAGCATTTAAAAGAAGCGCACCTTGTGGTGATGGCGGTAAATGAGAGGAATAATAATTTTGTTGATACTGTCATGGGTATTGCTGAAAGAATCAGAATCTATCTCTTCCTCATGATTGGGGATGGAGCAGTGATGCAGTGGTAGCATTGTTGACTCAGCAAGAGATTCTGCAGTTCAATTCTCGGCTGGAGTGCCTTCTGTGTGGAGTTTGCATGTCCTCCCTGCATTTGTGTGGGTTTTCTCTGTGTACTCTGATTTCCTCCCATGTTACAAAGACATGCGTCTGGAGTGCTTAGGCCTCTGCTGAAAATTGACTTCGCTCCAAGTCAGAATTTCTCAGTTAACAAATGTTAAATAAATAAATTTCTTCTTACTCTTACCTGCCTTTGGAAGTTGGTATGGAACTGCTGATGCTAAATATCTGCTAACTTTTTCTTTTGCTCCTTTTCTTCCTTAAGTATATTATCTGGTACATATTGTGCCTGTGCCTAAGCTTGACTATTTCAAACAGGCATTTTTAATTTGTTCTTGTATTGGTGGCAGCAAACCTTCTGCCAATGCTGCTGACAACCACTGGCTGTCCACACCTTTTGTAGGTTCTGCATGTCCAGAGAGAGCTTCAAATGCATCTATCATGTACTGCAAATATGTGCCAATAGATTCATTCTCTTTCTGCACAATAGCTTTTATTCTTGCTCAGTTAGGGATAGGGGGCATGCTGTGTTAATGGCTTTTAAAAGGTTATTTCTAACAGCTAGAAATCCATCATATGTGAGTTTAGGAATGTTGTCAGCTATGTTAGAGTTGTCCCACATTTTCTTAAAAGTATCAGAAGTTGTGGGGGTGGGGCCTTTGGTACCACACTCAGGTCTTCGATGGTAGGTTTTGCAACTCTACATGTCCTTTAAAGAATTTTGCATATTTTGCTGTGTGTTTGAATATGAGGGAGAGAATCTACAATGGTTTGAAAATTCACTGCAGTCCATGGTCATACTACTGTTACAGTAGGTTCAGCCTCGCTACCTCTAGCTGCTGTGGGGATTGGTGTAGATCAGAGGGTGTGTTGTACCTTTACGAATTATTGCAGTCAGTGGGCATGTGCATATAAGTACTCAGCACATGCAAGGAAGAGTGCCATTTTGAGTAAGCAGCCAGAGTGAAAGCATGTATGTGTGTAGCAGTCAGTCAAATTTAATTAGTTTGTTTAAATTTTATGTTCCAGTCCTCCATCCAGATGTGTTTGTCCATAATAAACTACTTAAATGAACACCCAAGCCTCATCGTCTTATTCAGATATACAAGATGAGTGACGTGGTGTCAGAAGTGGGATCCAGAGTAAAACTTCTTCAAGACTATGAGGCACACAGTTACAGTTGAAGGAATACACAGGAGAGGATCATCCTGTATTGCTCAAATGACTCGCAAACAGGTCAGAAAGATAATTTCACATACTAAAACTCGTTTAAATGATTTTTTACTCAACAAATATAAAACAAAGCATTCAAAACACTCAAAACAAATGTCTAATTAAATGAAATGTTCATAACTATGACATATTGATAAAAATATTCAAAATACTTACAAAAACACTCAAAATAACTTACAAATAACATAAAATGTACTGTATAAAAAAGGGAAAATGACTGCATGTTTTCGCTATGTGCTTTTTCACATTAACTAAAGCTATTCAAAGCATTCAAAGTGTGCAAAGTGCTGGCAGTGTGTGCATTATTACAGTAGTTATTTTGCAAAGTACAGTCATTTTAAAGAGATTATTGTGCAGTTGAATTTTGTTACAAGTACTTGGTGTGTGTTTGAAACTTTTGGCATGACAGAAGGATTTCACAAACCCAGTCTGCTTGTGTTTGATAATAATGCTGCTGAAAATTGCAGAGTGTTTGAGCAAGAATATGATATTTTCATACAGTCTGCTTTTTCTGCCAAAGATACACATGCAAAGGCATTTATTCTGCTTAATTTTACCAGTTCAGAAGCCATTGAAAGAGAGTGTTCATTTGTGTATGCACTCTCTGTGTATGCAGGGGAGGGGGAAGACTGCCATACTGTGGTAAAGCTGAAATGAGGGAAAGACCATGAGTGCTTAAAATGTAAATTTAGAGAAATGTGCAACCCCTAAATGAATATTACAATGAAAAGGCATTTATTTTACACAAGAGATCAAAAGCCTGGTGAAACTTTTGCAGCATACATAACTGATCTGATAAATAAGGCAAAAACATGCAAATTTGGTGATTTAAGAGATGAGTTGATAAAAGACAGGTTTGTTTGGGGTGTTAATAATGATGCAGTGAGAAAGATTTTGCTTCAAGACATAGAGATTCGTCAGATATATGCGCTCACAGAAAAGCATACAAATATGCTCACGAATGAGAAAAGCATCCTTGGAGTGTCTTCCAGTGCTAATGTTGATAGTGTGCAGCATGAGGTTAAAAGATACAGGCCTAAGGGCATGGTCACTAGAGCAAAACCCAGAGCAGCTATAGAAAGATCCAGGACACACACAGCAAAGGAAAGGGGTCACTCAGCAAAACCTGAGGTAAACTCCATCGTCAACTGTCGGAATTGTGGAGGTAGCCATGAGCTCAAATGAAAAAAATGCTTAGCTTTTGGTCAGCAGTGTCACAGATGTAAAAAGGAGAATCATTTTAAAATGTTTTGTAAATCAAATGGGGCACATTCTTTTATTAAAAGAGAGTATCCAAAAAAGCAAGTTGATCAAATAGAAAGCTGTGGCCCTAATTTTAATGTTGATGGTGTGTCTGTGCTTGATGAAAGGTCAATGCAGTAGATTTATTGGCAAAGAGCAAAGTATTTTGCACTGTTCTGATTAATGTGAGTCCTATAGAGCTCAAAGTAGATACTGGTTCAAAGTGCAATGTTATGTCAGCAGAAACGTTTGCTAAAGTAAAAGCTAAAGTAAAAGCTGGAGAAAACTTATGTGGCAAAGTGTGTGAAGCTTGTTGCTTATGGTGGTGAAGAAATTCAGACCAGAGGATCAATAGTGCTTTCATGTTATTCTGCTGGGAACAGTTATGACTTGCAGTTTTACATAGTCAAGAGACACGTGCAGTCATTGTTAGGCCTCAAAGACAGTTTGAAAAATGGGACTGCATTCATTTAATAAAGAAGCCCACCATGTAAGCAATAATAACAACAAAGGTTTTACACAGAATATTTTTTCTGAGTATGCTGATATTTTTGAAGACAAGCTTGGCAAAACTCCCAGTTGTATACTCCATGAAGTTAGACCATGAGGTCAGCCCAGTTGTCAGACCAGCACAGAAAATTCCAGTAGCTATGCAGAACAGAGTCAAAGCTGAGCTAGACAGACTGGTGTGTTTAGGAGTAATTTGTCCAGTAGAAGAACCAGCTGAATGGCTATCCTACATGGTGGTAGCTCATAAGAAAAGCTAAGATGATATTAGAATATACATTGATCCAAGAGATTTGAACAAAGCACTTAAATGACCCCATCATCCAATGCGTAGAGTTGAAGAAGTTGCTGCTGTTATGCCAAATGCTACTGTTTTTCCTGTCTTAGATGCAAAAAGTTCATTTTGGCAGATTATGCATGATTGAAAATCTTCCTTGCTAACCACATTCAGTACATCAATTGGAAGGTACAGATTTTTGAGAATACCATTTGGAATAAATTCTACTAGTGAAGTCTTTCAACATGTGATGGAACAAATGTTTTCTGGCTGTCCATGTGCTATGTAGTAGATGATATTCAAGTAGGAGGCAATGGTGAAGTTGAACATGATAGAAACCTCAGGAAAGTGCTGACCAATTGACCAATTTGAAACGAGCACTGCAGCACTGATTTTGCTAAGATCTCCTGACTGCTTGTTTATGACATTTCATATTAGGCACAACAAATCTTACACTTTTCTAATCCAGGCAGCACTTTTTAATATTAAACAGCAAGCAAATCAACAGATACATACTGAAGAACAAGATTTCATTCTGCTTATGAAAGTGTATTTGAAATGAAATGCATGCACTGACATTTTCCTTTCTTGTATTTCTTACCCTTCACTCTTCAATTACTACAGGAGTGCTTAACCTGTTTTCCACAGCACTTAGCACTTGTTTTTGCTTGTTTGTTTATTTGTATTTTATATTCCAGCATTTCTTAGCTGTTCATAGTCCTTGCAGATTGTTAACTTTGACCCATTTTACTGTGCTACTGTTGTAAACTGTGCCAGTTATTTGTGGATTTCCCATGTCCATGTATCAACTGTCTTTTTTCCTTTAAAATATTACCAGTGTTTTGTCGTTCATTGACTTTGCACCTTATTTTTCATCCATTTACTATGCTACAGTCCAAGACACTGTGCCAGCTATATTGCATTCATATTCCCTAGTGTTATCCTATGTTGTATAACAGATGCTCCTTATTGTTTCTCCATTCAAGGCCTGTTTTAATAAAGTGTACCACATCACACTGGCCATTGTATTTGTGTTCTGTCCTGTTCTGTTCACTTTCTCAATTCTGCTTTAACCATATTGCTTTAATTTTCTCCTTTTTTTTAAATTTTTTTCTACAGTCATACAGCAGGCAGTGATGAGGCAGCACCCACCATGCTCTGCAGCAGCAACTACACTAACCTATGGGTCCCCAATGGTCCCTAGGCCCGTCTCACTGCAGTGTGATGAAGCAAACATTGGGAAGGGCAACTCAGAAGGTTCACTTATGGCCTCCTTTGCTGTGCCTTCTGTGGGTGGCATAGGCTTTTCATCAGGCAATTGAATGGAGGGGGCATCGACGGTCATCTGGTGTGAGCTTTGGTGGTTGATGAAGACCAGCAGTGACAGGTGACAGAATGCCCATACTGGCTCCTGGAAAACCTCTTCATTTGGCTGGTAGAGTCATGTAGCTGGACAGTTCTGATCCTTGTTCTATCAGAGGTGGAGCCTTCCCCTGACATCAACAATGGAGATGACGTACTCTTCAGTGGGTTCCTCTTTGAAACAGCTTGGCAGACCATCCTCATCCTTCCCTATCCCCCAGCATGATGTTCTCCTTCCTCATGTGTCATTCCTTGTCCTCCTTTGTAGTTCTATCTTCCCCAATACCAGTTGTCCACCATCTGTCTCATCTGTGTGTGTCTGTATTGTGACCTACCCTTTTGTGTCAGTACCTCTCCTGTTAGCTTTTGTCTGCATCATATGTTTGTGTGTCTGCCCCTGCTGCCATCCCTAAACTTTCCTTCTTATTCCAGACTTTCCCATGCTTCCTTCCTCCTCTGCTTTTCTTCAAAAAAAAAACAGAAAAAGAACACTTGTCCCAAAAAATACATCTTCATCTCCCACTCCCACTCCCACATGCCTCTTTTCTGCCCTTGTCCTTCTGTATATTCTCCTTCTTCTTGTGCTTCCTCTTTTCCGACTGTTTAGTTACCCCATTTTCCTCTTTTCTGACTGTTCAGTCACCCCATTTCCTTCCCATTTGTTAAATGAAAGTAGTTATCATTTTGCTGTGTAGCTGTGCCCATGTTGCAGGTATGCAGTGCTTTGATGTGCTTGGGAATGCACATTGTATAGGGCATGTTATGTGCATGCTTATGTCCTAGGGTCTTGTGGTACTGAATACTGTGATCATGAGGTTGCGGTCACTGCCATTTTCATAAATAAGAGGCTTCATTGTGTTGCGCTGTCCAAGGGAGGTCTGCAATTTGTCAGTACTTACATATGTCTAAACCTTTCAGCCCACACCTGTATACTGTATTTTGTTATTAACTGCAGCTTTTGACATGAGGTATGTATGCAATGTCTTTTGCCTTTACATTGCATTACTTTTAGTTAATGGCAGAAGGAGACAGTAAGCCTGACCTTTTAAGTGCCTTAACATTTTACCCCCTCTATCCCACTTTTCCCTTCACATTTTT